>NW_015150830.1:492063-494443 GCF_000732505.1 Cyprinodon variegatus
TAGAAAACTGTGTATCAATTTGACTGGATGATCTGGTTGAACTATAAAGTGCCTTGAGATGACGTGTTGTGAATTTGGCGCTATATAAATAATTTGAATTGAATTGAAATTGAATTCAGAGTGTCAATAGTCAATCAAATAAGAATAGTAAACAAACTTGCCCCTTGCGTTTTTCCACTTCCTCGCTGCCTTGGCCGTATCTAGACCCACAGCTAGTTTTCGATTGTCCCTCTTGCTTTATGGCGTAGAATAACATATCGCAGACCACGCTTCAAAATTGAGGAGAAATCAAAAATATCACAATCTCATTGCGACCCACTGCTGCTGAAGCGTAAACCTAGCCATTAGCTTGTGAGGACCAGCAAAATGTCCTCAATTTGCAACAACTGGTCCTCAATCTAATGGTGAAATTGGAAAAATTGACCCCACCCCACACACACATACACACACCACAGGAGATTCCAGTATATTTTAATAGCTTTAAATAAATCTCCTATATGTTTAGTTGCCATCCAATATGGTTTCAATAGCCAAGAAAGGGAGTCCAACAGTAATATTTTTCAAAAAGTTGGTTTTGTATGGCAAATATCTATACAAATGCCCAAACTGAGGTTCAACTGAAACCTGGACTTAAAACACTAAACCGGCCACTAGAAATCTGAATCTTGGGCTCTCAAGGGTGTTTTGCAGACTAAACAGCAGCAGCCATTGCCCTCAGCACTTACCCCCACTGAGTCCTTGAGGTTAAAACTTCTCTCGTGATTTACAATAGCCAGTGGACACGGCAACCATTAAAAAGATGTAAATTTAGGCTGTTTGTGGAGAAAGAGGTGCATAAAACGAGCTGCAGACCACCCACTCTCACTTCCTTAGACTACACTCTCTAAGCATGTGGCTTGCAAAAAAGGGGCCAGTTTTCATTTTGGGGAAGGTCATCTCCTTAAGCCAACCTTTTGAGTCGTATTTCATACTGAAAAACTGCAAACCACACCTCTTTCTGGTGCAGGCCTGACAATGTTTGCTTGTTAATAAGAAGCAAAAGAGACTGGAAATCGTATCAATTATTTTGACTAAACGTGCAAGTTAACATGCAATGTTATATATTAGAATTTCCCTCATGCACAGTAACAAAATCTCTGCAGCTCACAAACACGCATTCATACAGTGTGAGCATTTTTGACACATATCTTTTTGCCCCACATATGGCAGCGGGATTAAATGCCACCTATGCCCTCTGCTTTTCAATCAGTTTATTTGCAGGCACTGTTGGGTAAGCACTTTTGTTGTTTGTTTTAGTGAGATGCTACTGTTGTGTCTGCCAGTTGTGCTTGTGTGTCTGCCTCTCTTGTCCTGACGTGCTCTGCTGCATCCTGCGGCAGCTGGCACCCTCTCTTAAGTCACCTCCTCATTGCAACACACAGACACAAGCGCACACATCACAAGCACAATTAGCTGAGATAAGCAGGGAGTCTGACTTCCTGCAGATTTCTCTTGAGATAAGAAAAAAGCAGTTTTAAAGTCCCATACAGACAGAGGCCTGTGACGATTAGTCACAGCAGCCTAGTAGTGACATATATCTGGCTTTTGCACAGCTATGCAGGTCTCCTTTAAAAAAAGTAGTGCAAAAAGTAGGACCTTATTTCCTTACAAAACAAATTTCAATAGTACTATTTTATTCTTATTTTAGCAATGCTAAGGTTTGAAGTGGAAGGTAACTAATACATGACTTAATTCTTTATCCAAGGACAATATTAATCATTTACTCCCTAATAAATCCAGTGCAAGTAGTTGCATTTGGCTGATTTGTCAATATAAAGACTCCTTGTGTTTTAACATGAGTCTGTAGGGTTTCTTTGAAGGCCTCTAATTTTGTTAAATGTCTTAAAAGAACAGACAACATTGTAAAGGCCAAGGAACACGGAACACTGGTGAAAGAAAGGTTGAAGAGGTGTTCAAAGCAAGGTTAGGATATAAAACAAAATCCGGAACGTCTTACAAAGCTGTGTTCAATCTATGGACACATATGTAAAACTGTAACACCTAAACCTACAAGAACTTCCATATCAATGCGTTTTTGCACCACGTTTTTCCACTGTTTACATTGATCAATGCTGCACTTTATAGAATGAAAATGTTCTGAAAGCTGTACAAAATGAAATTTTATTTTGTATACACTGTGTATACAACATGACAATAAAAGTCTTAGGCCCAGTCCCATTTTTCTCACTTGCACTCATTTTAGACCCTAGCACTCTGTTTTCATGTGTATGGTTAGTGTGTCCCAATAATTTTAAGAGCTAGGGGTAAGTCACCTCTAACCCTTAAAGGAGAATTCCGGTTTTTAACACTTTTAGCCCATTTTCTGTAGTGTCCAGGATGA
>NW_015150830.1:495624-496249 GCF_000732505.1 Cyprinodon variegatus
TCTCCTCTGCATTTGAGTATGACCAGGGGACCAGCGAGAGGGGGGCAATGTACAGTACTTGCTGCTATGTGGAGTTGGTAAGAGTGCAAAAAGAAATTTCACTCAAGTAAAAGTATAGTAACTTAGATAAATATCTTAAATGCAAATAAAGTTAGCTGTGTAAAATGTGTATCAAATATAGGTTAAAGTTACCAAACAAAAATTTACCATAAGTAAAAGTTGCATTTTTTTAAGGAGAAAAAATCTAACTGGTACATTTGTTAAAGGAAAAGAGGAGTTAAGGAAAAAACTGTTAAGCAGAGAGCTTAAAAAGGCACATTAAACAGGTTTGAATAAATTGCACATGTTGCAATTTTAATCTAGCAAACATTGAGGAATCACTTGGTATCAAGTGGCTGTTCCTAAACTTCCACCTAATATTAGACCACCCTGTTGTCTTGCCCTGTTTATCACTCTTCCCTTCTGAGCGACATGAACTTTGTTAAATTTAGCTGCCTTAAAGCATTCTGGTCATTATCGGAATGATGGAATACATTATGAAATGCAGTTTAGTCCCACATGGAAATAATTGACACATTTCAGACACATTTGTAGGCTACATTCAAGAACTAATGAAAGGTGTAAC
>NW_015150830.1:497425-501024 GCF_000732505.1 Cyprinodon variegatus
CCCATTTTATAAAATTAAGTAGTAGAACAAAATAAAATCTCTCTATAGACTTCTCAGAAGTTTTTAAACAGGGTTTTTTGTACCTAAAATAATATCTAGGATTGTTATAATAATAAAATAAAAATGGTTCAAAAATAGGCGTAAGAAATAAAATCAGAAATGGTGAATAAATTGTGCAGTTTTCTGTATTAGAAATCAATCTGCAGAATCAAGTTTCAAGGATCTATCACTCTCCAGTTCTAAATTTAACCTACTTAACAATTAAGCCTATTTTATTTGATCATTGCCTAATTAGCCACAAAGAAGTTTTTGCATATGTTTTGGCACGATCTGCTATATTGTAAATAAGGATAAATACAGAGTTGCAAGACTACAGCCAGCAGCCATTTTACTTTTAGTATGTAGAAGCCTCCTTCACAGAAGTTCAAGGTTTTAACTTCATTTACGTGCAGTCTTTTAGCCACTTGGAGAGGTTGCCTTTCATCATGGCGACATCTTTCTCCTCCTGCTTTCTTTTCCTCATTTGACCTCCTGAGAGCTTCCTTTTTTGTGAGTTCATCTTTAGTGCAACTGTTCCTCTATTTAAACAGGTGCTGAAATAATCATGCACCCTTGCAGGAGCCCATGCTGGAACACCTGGAGGGAGGCAAGAAGGAAGGGTGTTGTATGTATGAATGTGTGTGGAGAGGGAGGGGTGTTTATCTCTAACGTCTGCAATTCCCACATAGACAAAAACTGGTATATACAAAATATGCAAACTGGATTTTTTCCTGTTTTCACTCACCGCTTTTAGCGCCCCCCTGATATAGCAGCACCTCTTTGCGCTGCATATACTGTATAACTCCTGTATATCCTTGCAGCAGAGAATTATATCATACAAAAATGCTGGAAATTTACAGAAGACTGCTAATTATGTGAAGGTGGCAGAAAAAAGGAGTAAAAAACAGGCTAAAACAGGCAACTTGACAGCTATGATTTTTCACATAGAAAACTCTGTAAAAGTAAGAAAGAATTGTGAATACTTACTGTAGCACTGAAGAGATAGGATCAATAGCTTACACAATGCATACTCTGAGGGTTTTGGGAGGGGTGGGGGGGTTGCATTGGGAAAAATCTGACATAGCATAAACTAAAAACTTTTACAGAAAATAAGTCTTATTCCATACCAAAACATCTCCAAGGTACAGAAAGAAAACATTTATAAGTGATGTATCTATTTCAAGGCCATAAAACTCTGATTACATATAATTAATACAACTATTCCTTATTTTGCACAATAATTATGTTTTTGATTGCAGAAAGGTCCAAACAGACAGCAGAAAACAATTTGAAAACGCAAAGAGCCATGTTGCCAACTTAGCGCCTTTGTCACAATATTTAGAGACTTTTCAGACCACTCTAGTACTTTTATTTCAGAAAAAGCGCCTAGCGCCAAATCTAGCAACTTTTTTCTGCTAGTGGAGACTTTGGAGACAACATCTAAAAGCAGCGAACTCTGCTCTCCAGAGCGAGTAGATTGGTAACCCCGCCTCCTGCTCTCCTCTATCTTGTCTGCTGTCATGATTCATGCAGCTATTATTTCATCCAAATGAAAAATGGAGAAAAGATAAGCAGATCATGGCTGGTCTACAGTGAAAAGAAGGACTGGGTTATTTACTTTGGCCTTTTTGGAAACACAGGAAGGAGCAATCAGCTAAGTGAGCTTAGTGCTTGGAAAAAATCTTTCAGTCCTTTAGAGACAGCATGAAAAGTCAGCTGAGTACAAAACAGACAGGAAAACATTCAGAAAACGGACATGAAGAGAGGGAAAATACGTAGAACAAATAAGGGTGTCTATTCTATAAAAATTTCTGTATCTATATAATGGGTGTGTTTTATGTGCTGTCTTCACAATTTGGAGGGCCCCATGCCTGTTTTTGCCTGGGGCCCCAGATTTTCTAAATTTGCCCCTGTTTTCAGGTATAGACACGTCGACACATACACTGACAAATTCCCTATAGCTACAAGAGAGAGGCTGGATTAAAAAAAAAAAAAAACCATCGTACTTAAAAAACAGAAATTTAGTTAAACACCCCTCTTTGGGCAGAACTTACAGTAGCTCTGATTCCAGTGAAGAGTCTGTCCCTATCGTGTGCATATTACCGCATTTCATCTTGCTTATTGCTGCTTTGAGTCCCGTGACAACAGAAGTGAGTCAAGATTTAATCTCTCACGCCCTGCTAATAATACTGTTCTACTGGCTGAGAGCTGAAACCTACACTAAGGGCTAATTATCTTCAGGTGTAAGCATTTTTTATTTTACATATGCACATTCTCTACACATTTCATGCAACTGTCATGGAAAAAGACATTAAAAATGGGGGGGCAAGAGCGGCGAGGTGCGGTTCCAAGACTTCTGCCACTGATGTGCCATTAACACCAAGTGGTGCAGAGCAAAAAAGGGACCTCCAAGCACAAAGACTGAAATTGCAAACCCAAGGTTCCTGATACAACCTGTTATTATTTTTGACACAAGCCATTTACAATAGCTATGAAGGTGGCAATGGAAAATGTAATATTGATTGTATGCCCCCGAGGCTTTGCTCCCCTAACTTCTAAACGTCACATGTGTCACATATGTTTGATGCCAAGATATGTTTTTCCTTTTTCAGATTTTCTTACTCTGTTTTCCTCCTTGGCTTCCTCTAATCCTATTTTATTTATTTTTTTTAATTTATTTTTTACTTTATTTGACGAGGTAATTACAGACTGGGAGGGCAGGGTGATGTTTTGGGAGTTGACAAAATAATAGAAAGCCCCATAACTACAACAATGCAATGTGATATTGGCTTGATGTGACAGGTGTTAATATACCCAGTGGCAATCTGTATTTCATCTCTTTTTCATGAGGGGGCTTACTGAATTACTTCCAAATGACGTTTATGAAACATTAAGCGACTGCTGCTCTGTGGGGTAGCGGCGTCTCATTCTGGTTTTATTATGCTATACTTCCACATAAAGCAAAACAATGACATGCATCCAAAGAGAGAAACCCTCTCTTTGGATGCATGAACGTTCTGACATGTTGACTTGGAAATTTTAAGGCGATCCATGATTAGCTGTAACAACAGACTTTATTTGAGAAATATTTATTTTCATGTAAATAAAAATACCTTGAAAATACTGTAAGCTGTTTAGTTTTATTACATTTAAATAAAGTGCAGTTCCACAGATATTGCCATGTTGTTTATGCTATATTGCATTTTAGGTATATGACATATTCTAGGTCCTATAGTGCTATCGCCGTCCAGGCAAAAAAACAGCTGGTTTAGTTTTATCCATAGTGAGTAGCAATTGATAAGAATGTATGGATCACAAGAGATGATGAAGATGAGGAGGACCTAACGGGGGACGAGTGGAGAGCTGTCTGAAGAAGATAAGTTTCCTGCAGCTGTTGCCAGGAGATGCTAACGCAGATGGAGAGCTGTGCTACAAAGAGCTTCATTTTCTAACCGAGGCTGTTTATAGTTAGCATCTGGATCAAAACATTTTCTCAGATAATTTAGAACAATATGTTATAACAACTAAAAGATGCTTGACGCTCACTCTGAACATTGATT
>NW_015150830.1:501674-504273 GCF_000732505.1 Cyprinodon variegatus
TTAATGTAGTTGCGCTTTTAGATTTGTAGTTGCAGTTTGCACTTCAGGGCCACCGTACATTACACAGTCACGTAAAACGCAACAAAATTCCCTCTCTACAATTAACCCATCCCCTTGGGGAGCAGTGGGCTGCCAATTGCGGCACCCGAGAATTATTGTGGGGTTAAGGTTTTTGCTCAGGGAGCTGGAGTGGCAGTCTGTGGGAGTGGGTTTGACATCCTATTCTCCATCTCAAGCAGTGGTTCCTAACTTCTTCTGAGAGGCCTCTCTTTGGTTTGTAAAAAAAAAAAGTTATCACTCCTCAACCCTCCTCCCCTTTAGTCTCCACCCAATTTATCAATTTATATATATAATTTTGTTTTCTTCATTTGCTTTCAGCTGTCATGAGTAGCAGTGGGAATTCCTGTCAACCTAGCCGCCTTGATAGACCTTTCACTGACTCTCAGCATTGTTGCCCAGACACAATATTTAAGTAGGATAATTATCTTAATCAAACTGAAAGCAAAGATGGTGTTTTTATGTGTACTTTCCTGCTTAAAAACATGTTAGAACTACTTTTTTTCCAACTCATCAAAGCAAATAAAGGCAAGCCACTCTCTTGATTGCAAGATAAAGAACAGAGGAGCTGAACGCCCAGAGCATCACGTATCCAGAGTTAATGTCCAGCTCCCAGTGCATCCAACTTGAAAATGACACACTATTACAATAAAAAAATTAACAGTTAGTGTAGCTTCCCAGGCATAGAATGGCATAGTCAAAGAATAGACCTAAAGCCAATCGAGAATCTGTGTCAAAAAAGTCTTTTACAGAGCTGGAGCTAATTTACAAAGAAAAATGCACATTTCCATCTCTACATGTACAAGGCAGATAGAAACATATTTAAAACTCTTACAGCTGTAAATCCAGCCTAAGATGGCTCTGCAGATTATGCAATTATTGACTTACAGGGGTGGGGGTTGAGTACAAATGCATATGAGTGTGACAGAAGCTCTTGGTGTCTCAGGTCTGTCTGTCCTCCACTGAAACTTGTTTACACCAATGCAAACATCTTGAACAAAGTAATGCAAGTCTGTGGGAGGCAAAGCAGAAGTCTCAGTGTCTGTGCAGATAGCGGGGTTATCTGCCAGTGTGGTAATTACACTACTGAGCTTCTCTCTCCTGTACGTCTGACAACTTTCCACTTGTTTCTAAAATGAATGCATGACCTGCACGGCACCCCTTTATGTCGCAAACTGCTGATTGCTGCGTTAAAAGCTATCTTTATGAAAAGTGCTGCCCAAGAGCTCCTTTCTCCTTTTGTAGAGGCACATTCTGATGGAATTTTACAATGATTTATATGACCCTATTAAATTAGCTTACAAGAAAATTAGGCGAGGGTAAAACCTTAGAGTTGTCAAGTGTTCCTTGGTTGGCAGTTTTGATCGTAACTCTTTAAAATTCAACTTTTAAAAGCATTATATATATCAGAGGAACATTTAGTAGCAGAATTCCTATTCAAATGAGGAGATCACATATGATAGAGGAGGGCTAATCACACTGCTGCTGCTGCCAGTGTTGTCATTAGAACATACCTTTTTCAGTAGGTTCATGTTAGGGCTTCCATCATTAGTCTGGGTAATAGTCTCTCTCATTCTCCCATGTACAGTTAGACCGACGTTGCTTTATCTCTGTCATCACATTAGGTTGAGTGGGGGAAAATCACTCTTAATGACAGAGATTATTGGCATTGTGTTTTGGTTTACCAGTAAATGCTCGCCGTGCCAGTGGGATTTCCCCACATAAGCCCTCCCTATCAACTTACAATAACTTGTGCATTCTGCTGTTATACAGGATACTGAAACAAAACACAACAAGTCAGTGTTTTATTCAGTCATGCTGAAAAGCAACATTGCTTAAATAAAAAAAAGTGAAGTCACTATAAGGAAAACAAAGGAAAAATGTTTTTATACACTGAAAAATTGAAGACGTAGTTTAAAGATCCTATATCATGCTTTTTTAAGCCATTGAGAGTCAACTGTCTGCAAATATATGATGAAAAATGCATTTAGAAGCATGGGGGCATTTTTTTTTTCTAAATAAAATATAGTAATTTTCTTCGAACCCCCCTAAGCACTTCCTTTAAATGGTGCCGCCCATTTCACCACTAATCACATCGTGAAGTTTGCAGACGATACCTTGGTGGTGGCCTCATCAGGACTATGGGGCGGAGGTTGAGCAGGTGGGGGACTGGTGCAGAGACAACAGCCTGATCCTGAATGTGGAGAAAACGAAGAAGATCATCGTCGACTTCAGCAAAAACCGGCCTAACCCCGCTCCACTGCTCATCAATAGCTCAGTAGTAGAGGTGGCCAGCAGCACCACATTCCTGGGGGTGCACATCACAGACACCCTCACCTAGACTGAAAACACTAGCCTGGGTGCCATTCCGAACCTAGTCCCGCCCACAACATTTGAGGTCGGGAAGTTCGGTCTGGCATTGCTCAACAGCAGCGCGAGTATGCTAGCACAATATCTGGCGGGCCAATCAAATTGTCAGGGCGGGCTTTATACGATGATGGACAGATGATCAACAGTAACGTAATCAACCACGTGACCAAAG
>NW_015150830.1:506907-510217 GCF_000732505.1 Cyprinodon variegatus
GGATCTCGCAAAAGTTTTGCGGGATCTCGCAAAAGTTTATTTTTTCCCTCCTTGTCCCTTTAGGGGCTCGATAGAAAGCTAACACCTTCTAGTTTCTGAATATATAAATGAAAAATGGGTGAGTAAAACAATAGTTTTGTGCAACAACCAGGCACATCTTTATTACTGCTGGTCAAAAAAAGACCTATCATTTTCGAGAATAGAAAAACAACTTTTAGTCATGTTTGAACTGATGCAGCATGGGCTGTGTTTTACTCACCCATTTTTCATATATATATTTAGAAAGTAGAAGGTGTTAGCTTTCTACGGAGCCCCTAAACGGACATGGAGGGAAAAAATAAACTTTTGCGAGATCCCGCAAAACTTTTGCGAGATCTCACAAAAAATAAACTTTTGCGAGATCCCGTAATACTTTTGCGAGATCCTGCAAAACTATTGTTTTACTCACCCATTTTTCATTTATATATTCAGAAACTAGAAGGTGTTAGCTTTCTATGGAGCCCCTAAAGGGACATTGAGGGAAAAAATGAACTTTTGCGAGATCCCGCAATACTTTTGCAAGATCTCGCAAAACTGTTGCGGGATCTCACAAAAGTATTGCAAGATCCTGTAAAACTATTGGGAGATTCTGCAAAAGTATTGTTTTACTCATCCATTTTTCATTTTTATATTCAGTAACTAGAAGGTTTTAGCTTTCTACGGAGCCCCTAAAGGGACATGGAGGGAAAAAATAAACTTTTGCGAGATCCCGCAGTACTTTTGCGAGATCCTGTAAAACTATTGCGGGATCTCGCAAAAGTATTGCGGGATCTTGCAAAAGTTCTTTTTTTCCCCTCCATGTCCCTTCAGGGGCTCCGTAGATTTCAAATAATTTATCACACATGAAATTTGGGCTTACAGTTCCTAAATGATTTGCTTTTCCATTTGGGTATGCAAAATAGGCAAGAATTTCCCAAAATGATAAAGAAGTTTTGGTTATCAGGCATTCTGTTATTCTGATCCCACATATATGAATCAAATGTTAGTAATCCAGAAGAGAGTGAGATAATATAATAAAACCATCAGTCACAGGCACAAAAGAAGCTGCCTTTAATAAGATTTGAAAGAAAGAAAAAGTGCTACATGTGGTCTTATAAACTGTGATTTGCTTTCTCTATTAATATTTGATCTAGATCTAATGAGATCTTTGACATAACTTTAAAAAGTTTCAGATTCTGAAGGAAATTTTATATTACACTGATTATGCTGCCAAGCTTATGTGAGAGATCTGTAGTTCTTTAGCTGCTAAATGAAAGGAAATCAACCTCCAGATCATCTAATTCTCCTTTAAAATGACTGAACCTCACCAAGAGCACATTTATGATTTATTATCCATCTTAAAATGTTCATAACTATGTGTGCTAGATAGAAATGGCTTTTAAATATTGGCTAAACCTTTTGAAGTAAGAGTTGCTGTAGATTAAGAGTTCTGCTGCTTTCATGTTGTTGAGTTCACAAGAAATTCAGGGTCTCTCTCTCTCTCTCAACTATCCACTTTCCAATCAATGTCTCAGCCTTCGCTGTGATGTCCGTTTCATGGATGCAGAACCACATTTCTGCACAGGCTTCACGTGGTGAGGGGGCAGAGAAGTTTTGATCAAAACCAGAGAGAGAGGCATGTGAAGGAGAAGAGGATCAAATCAGCAGAGCTATCAGCCCTTCGTAAACGTTGATCCCCTCGAGAGAGCTCCTGAGATCACAATACTTCCCATGAAACAGCAGGAGGCTGGCTGGCCGTCTCAAAAGGCCTCCCTTCTCATCGGAGGGAGGAAGCGCTAAACTGGACAGGAGAAAGAGTGGAGGGAAAAGAGAAGTTTCTCATATGCAGGTTGAACGAGGGGTTGAGCGGGGATGATGGAGGTGGGATGTTGGGTATGAAGAAGAAGTGAGTTGGGGGGGTTGGGCTTGTTAGTCATTATATGAAGCCTAAAGTAGAACTGCAGGCACTCATTCTCCCACTCCTAAACGTACCCTGCTGTGTTTAACACAAGCCCCCTATAGATTCCATTAAGGCAGACAGGAATAAGAAGCAGAGCCGCGCACACCCCCTGACTCTTATATACCCAAAGCTTAACCTTTTAACCTTCACCCTGCATGTCTCACATAAGAACAAATTTAAATTCTGATCAAGTTTGAATGCAGCATTAAAAAAAGTTGGAACTTAAAGACAAAAAAAACAAAAAAACATTTATAAGTTCCTTCTTAAGTGAATTACAAGGTTTAGCAAATTGCCCCTGCAGAGGTGGGATATTTAGCCTGCTGTTTCATTGGCGGTTTATAGCCTTGTTTTACAGTGGTGTGTATTTGTTTTTTGAGGAAAGCAGCTATGGGCAACAGTTAATTCCTGGTTCATTCCCTGCTGTGAGATAAAAACCATTAGGCTGAAGTGCTGGCAAACAATGCAGCATTCTGCAACTTGCAGTAAAAAAAGCAAGAGTTAAGTAGGAAAAATGACCAAACAAATGAATCATTTCAACATGTTTAGCCTTTTACCTGTTTGAAGGACATGTGAGTAATAATGCAAGATATAAATATGTCAACATTTTATTAGGTGTTAAAGTGAACCAATGCAAAGGCTTTTGTATTTGACCGGCTGTTGTTCGTTGTGGAGCTGCCTGTAACATTTATTGGTGCTTACGATGGCATGTCTTGACTCTTTGGCTCTCTGAATTCACAGTTCACTTGGTTCATTTGGTTTCACTGCAAGAACATGATGTGGTTCAGTCTGATGAATTCATATCCATCCACCGTTTGGTTAAAAAAAGCAGAACAATGTTTTTTTTTGTATCCAGCTCATGGAATAAGAATATAAGGAACACTTTAGAGAAGTGTCTAGATTATTTACATGCCTTTGTGTTCAGAAGTTACAATTAAACTGGTTTGGACTTAATTTTTTTTTGACCCAGAAAAGAAAAAAAAAGTTAATTATCTGTTTTGTCAGCTGGCGGCATTTGGTATCAAGGACTTTTTTTTACATGTTTTAACTTTTAAAACTGAAAACATGATGTTATTGTAAGAATTTTTTAAAACTAGACTTGTCATTTAACATCCTTACAAAGGATAAAAGAACATCACTTAAAAAAAAAAGTTAAACTAGATCAGTTGTACGTATCATTTGTGCTACATTTCTGTGCAATTTTTTCCATTTTCGACATGTATCTGATTTTGTACGGAAGAGGATTAGGGCCACTGAAAAAAAAAAAAAATAAATTAACGGATTTTTAAATTTTATTTCAGTTTAACATGGGAAAAAAGTCAGAATTCTGACTTT
>NW_015150830.1:510835-513441 GCF_000732505.1 Cyprinodon variegatus
TCAGAATTCTGAGATTAAAGTCAGAATTCTGACTTTTTTCCCATACTATACTGAAATAAAATAAAAAAAATTAGTTAACTTTTTTTATTTTTTTCACTGGCCCTAATCCTATTCCGTAGATTTTGTAAGTACAATTTTTCACGAATAAAAATATCACAGTGATAATGTAAAGGTCTCATGCATCAATTATGATGCTCCTGATTTTATGGTTAATGCCATCTTGGAAAGATTAGAGCAAATACTAACACAAGTAAAAAACCCAGACAATACTTCATTTTGTATGTAGCAGGTATAGCATTTTAAATTTGTGATTTCTCTTTTTTTTTTTCATGCAAATAATGCCAAAAAGGAAAAACAGAGAAGTATATTGTAGTTATCCTCCACATCTTTAAACAAAGTGGCAAATAGTCTGACAGCATGTAAGAGCAATATACCCAGTCTTTTAATGATAATTTTCTATCTGCGTAAATTGGAAATTATCTGTTACACATATTAAAAAAAAACTTTTTTTTAGTATGGATGGCACTACATATTATTAAATGTGTATAATATTTAACAATATGTAAATTCTATTTCTATGTTGCTTTCTGTCTCTTGCAGCTTTTTGTCAAGAAGCCCTGTTTAAGAGCATACTTGCCAGAGGCTAGGACCGCGGGTCTATTGATTGTGTGGGATCGAGTCACATCTTTGCTGACCTTTGATCTCACGGTCAGATCAGGTTCTTGGCCTCAGTTTGCAGCTGTGGTAAGAGTTGGCATTCCTTCCCCAAAGGTCAGAGCACCATTTGTCTCAACTGTAAGGAATACAGCACTGTTTGTAATCGCTGAACTACTGACTTCACCAGTTTACCTAACACACATGCAACAAATGACCTCTTTGCCGATTTCTTTTCTGTTTTTATGTGAGGTAAGGTAAATTTCCTCTTTCCTTATCATTAAGGAAATCCTATGGTATTGCCAACAATTCTGAAATACCTTTGAAAATAAAGATAAAATTGAATGCAACAGAGTTGAGTGAAATACTGGACATTTTTATATACATTTAAATGCATCATCTATGGAATAATAAGTTGTTCACAGATCTTTTTTAAAAAGACTTATGATCCCTGTTATTGCACCATGTAATGGGATTTTAATGGCTCTTATAGCCAAAACACATGTTTCAGTTTCACAGCGTGTGCTAGATCCTAGCCTGGTCGGTGGGATCAATGCACACATGTTACCCATCGTATATATTCAGAGTCAGAAACCTTTTTTTTTTCTTTTTCATCTGTTCTCCAATCAATTTCTCTCTTTGATGAAGTCCTGCTTCATTTTCCATCTGTTTACTCCCACCTTATTTCAATCTTTGCCTGCTTCTGAAGGGAACTAGAATGAACTGCATTTTTTTTTACTTTACCAGATTTGTGTGAGAGACAGTAAATAAAAAAGAAAAAATAGGGACCATCTAAGACTTGGGGGAACCCGCAGCCACTAGTGTCTGCAGGGCTCTCTATGATGAAGTCTGTTTTCTTAAAGTCTAGAAGAGAAAGAGATCTCATTGTTTTTCGAACCCTTTGATATGATGTTTTTCTGATCGATCTGCAAACCAATTCCATAAACCCAAAGGAGCAAAACTCTGCCCATAAGCTCCAGGGAAGATCAGAGTTTTTGAAGCTTGTGTTTTATGCAGGCAAACTGTGAAACATGTTGATTTGTCCAGGGCATCAATCGCTCCACAGGCTTTGCGATAAAGATGTTTACCCACTGTGAACCCCTCGCCAGCTTTCCTCACAGGGGAACATTCTTTTTTTTTTTTAACTATGCTCTACTCCTCCCATGATCTTTCTATTCTTTTTTACACTTTTCACCTTTGCCTTTCTTTTTCGTAGCACTTCATAGTTCTTGAACACATCAAGAAAAGTGGATCTTACGTATGTTTATCAGAGCTGACACAAAGTAGAAACTTTTCTTCTTTTCTATGAATGCTTCATGCTTTTCGCTGCCTTATCAGTGCAGATGGCTGTCAGATTCTACAGTCCCGAGCACTGGGTTCAGTGGGGATATATCTTTGATCTCTTTTGACATACAGTAATGGCTTGTTTTTGTCTGCAGGGATCATGGTTAGTGATGTCAAACAGGGATTACACAAGGGCAGGCAAAATGTCTTTTTTGCATAGCCTTGACTGAGTTTGTTATGTTCTGAAAAGGAAGAACAGATATTGTGGCCATGTTCAGACCTGACGTTATACACACGATGATTCAGATACATGAAATTCAGCTGAGCACAGCTATTAAAAGCTGCTATTAAAACCGTCCTGAGAGATCAGAACTTAGTCACCCACTTTGCATGTAAATAACTCATAGCCATGTCAGCAGGAGGCCTGTCAATAAACAGAGTATTAATAGGTCTATGAAAGGTGGTCCCAGGTCAGTTCAGACCGTCACCAACCCCCAGTCTGGGGGTAGTACTCTTTTTCTCCTGCACTACTTCAGATTTGAAAGGAAAAGTCCGGTCAGCAAGGAATAATCAATATATCATTATCTAAAGCTAAAACTAATATGTTTGCAGTGATTTAATTAACTTAGCGTTAATCAGTAAAAAAAATAACAAATAATGATTTTCGT
>NW_015150830.1:514396-516665 GCF_000732505.1 Cyprinodon variegatus
TTAAATTCCTCTTAATTAAAAACACTTATCATTTATTGAACAGTGTGTCATAATTTCATATTTAACATACTTTCAGAAGTTTGCATTCTGAATATGACTGGACTTGTCCTATAAACAAACCATTTGGACCCATGTACTCAAACTTTCAACCGAAATGTAATATATAGTGTGTCATCCTCACAATGTAAATATTTCATAGTGTCAAAAAAAAGCTCACATGTTAATTTTATTTAATCTAACAAAAGAAATGCTTTGCTAGGAAACCATAAAACATCAATACAGGCTCTAATCACACTATCCTGATGACGGTGAGAGTAGCTGTATTTTAATCTCATAAAGGATCTTCCAGAAAAGGAAAGCACGTTTCCAATATTTTTGTGCAGATTTCAGCTAAAAACTGGAAAAAATACTCCAAAAGAGTCAAAAGGCATCTTAGCTTTCCGTGAAACGGAGAAACTATTTAGGAATTTACCCAAGAACCAACTCTGGATTGCCACTGACCCAGCTTTATGAAATGGAGCCCAGGTGAAACCGATTTTGTCAACACCCAAAAATTCTTAGTAAATTCTGGTGGGACCACTGCTTGTGTTTTCAACTGATAAAGATATCAAGTCTGATGAAAAGGAAAGTGTGATATAGCGTCCCTGTTCTCCAACAGTTCAATTTATTTCCAATAATCATCTCTGAAGTAGGTTTTCCAGTTTGAAAGAGGTCACAGAAGGCCGTTCTCATGCACACCCCCTCAGCACCAATATGAGATTATCCTCCTGGGTGTGGTGAAAACAACAAATAACTCATGTTCAGTTATTTTTCCATGAAGGGGGCAAAGAGACAGCTGACGGGGACATGTTTAGACGGTTGCACATAGGCAGGGCATTCCTTGCTCTCCAATAATGCACACACACACAAACACACACCCATCCATGTGTGGTAGTTTGGATGCCACCACAAATGTAGGCAAATAAACAGGCAGAAACACTGGGCACAGCTCTTGACTCATCCCTTGCCTCTAACAAACATGTGCACACACATTCTGAGTAACATTCTCTTTCCTTTGCCAACATGCCAAGGCTATCAGGCTCAGGCACATGTGCGTGTTTTCTCGCTCACACTAAAAGTAACACGCAAACACATGTGAGCTTGATTACAAAGCAGGGGCTGCTTGACAAATGGCACGGTGTTCATATTATGCCTGCGGTGTGGCAGCGGTAATGATTCAATAATTGTCCTGAGCGCTCCACACTCACTTCCAATCAGCATCCCAAACAGCGCTACAGCTGGCTACTCACGCCTCTGGAAGCCATAAAGGCTTGCTCCTCTGTACTCCCTGGCTTTAAATGCAAAATGCCGTTGCAACGGTGATTAATAGGAACCACGAGAAGATTGCTGCTCTAGTGTGTTTACAGCGGTCCTCTTTGGCCATGGCATTTGCTATGTGATCCTGGAAATACACCCAGAAAATTGCTGGTTGAGCTTGTTGACCCTGTGTGAGATAGTTCCTCTGCGCCTGTGGAGCTAAAAAAAATAAACAAAATGGAAGGATTTCCATCTCAGCGGATTTAAGATGTTTTGCTTCAAAAACAAGAAGCTGCATTCAGGTGACAGAGCTGAAGTCATCAAAACTGCAAATAAACGAATCAGAAAAAATAGGAAAAAGCAGATTGTATATTACGGTTTTGCTTTTTTTTTTGTTGTTGTTGTTCTTGAATGTTGCTTTAAGTAAGTCTTCTGTTCAGAGCCATGCATTAAGTTCATAAAATGCTTAAAGTAAGAGCACAACTCTTTTACTACGATACTATAATAGATGCAGAAATACCTTGGTACTTTGCCTAAGTAGATGACATCTTCCCTGAAAAAGACAATGATTAAACGACATATTCCCTGGATGAATCCATAATAATTTTAGGCGTTATGGGGCTTTTATTGGTGTCTGGTAGCTGTCATGTTCAAGCATATCAAAAATATTTGTGCATGCAGTCTTTTCCTTTTTTTTAAATTTCGTTTTTTCGACCATGTTTTTTTTTTGCTGTTTATGGAATGGAAATGTTTGTTTACTTTCTAAAAAGCTGTACTGAATAAAATTTCGTTTTGTAAACACTATGTGTATACAAAATGACATTAAAGTTGTCTAAGTCTAGTCTAAGGCTAAAATGTTTTTTTTTCTGAGAATCAAACCTTTATGCTTTAAAGGAATAGTACACCCAAAACATGATTAGCCTTCATTTTCTACTCACCCCCATGCTGAACAACACTCTGGAGTACTTTTTTG
>NW_015150830.1:518528-567390 GCF_000732505.1 Cyprinodon variegatus
CAACAATGCTTTTATTGGTTCCGCTATCGGGACGGAACCAATAATGGTGACCCGTTATTTTTTTTTAATAAAAAGAAAAAAAAATGGTCAATTTTAACGCTTTATTTAGATTACAAAAATAAATCATAATAAAAATAATCCTATTTATGATGTTTTAAAAATCAAGACCAACGAAAGACTGATTTAAGACATTTTAATACCAATTAAGGCCTTAGATTTATTTTGAAGAATTCAATGACTTTTAAGACTTTTTAAGAACCCGCGGGAACCCTGTAATGCCAGCCACCTCTGCCTTGCTTCTTCCACATGTTTATCACTGATAGGTTTGTTGTGGGAAAAAAGTATTCAACTATTTACTCCAGTTAAATAAACGGAGATCGATGGATTTCACTCAGTCGGCACTTTAAAGAAAGAATCTGGCTTGTTATGGGAAGAGGTATGTCTTGTCTACAAACACCCCTCACTCAGGCATTGTGTGGCCTTGCAGGTGATACAGACTGATTGAAAAACTTTTTTAGTGAGTAAATAGCATAAAGATCAATACATGAGTTAAGAAAAGTCTAAATTTTCCAACCACAGGTTCCAAAGCTGACCCCGGCCATTGGGGGCAACAGCAATCAATTGTGCAATTTTGTTAGCATACTGTATAAAATGGGCTGTTTTTTCAATTCAGATTACTGCAAATGGGAAAACACTATTCCCCCCTTTGTCGATCTCTTCTGAAAATGAAATAAAGTTCTGTCTCACATGTGCCAAAAATACATATTGCGGATCATTTTGGGTAAATATTGAGTGGAGTGCTACACTGCTGTAAAATACTGTAGGGCCAAAGATGATGCCACTGGAGTGTTTTAAAACTGGAATCTTATAGAAATAGAACTTTATCGATCTCACAATGGAGAAATTAACTTTCTGCATTTAACCCATCCCCTTGGGGAGCAGTGGGCTGCCACTGTGCAGCGCCTGGGGAGCAGTGTGGGGTTAAGGGTCTTGGTCAGAGACCCAGAGTGCAGCCTGTGGGGATTGCACCAGGTACCTGCAACCTTCTCAGAGCACAAGCGCACTGCTCTAACCCCTAGGCCAACACTCACCCAAATGGTGGACTCTTGCTGGACATTTGCCAAGATGAGATGGTATACAGGAAATGTCAATACACTGTTCTTGCAGTGAAAAGCCAATTTATTCCCACTTTTGCTTACTTATAAAACAAAAATGGTAGAAATGGCCAGCTGTGAGTTGACAGTGTTTACTGGCCAAGCGGTCAAAACCGATTTGCCCTTTCCAGTGACAAACAAAGCCATAAAAAACATAATTTCCTTTCTTATGTAGACATTGTACATATTGGCTTCTACACATAGATTTCAACACAGTGGCAGTAGTGTGATGGTATGAGGCAGTTTTGGTGTTTCCAGATATAGACAAATTAATCAGTGGATCCAAGGTTTCTACTTTGTAGCTGAAAATCCTATATGCATAGATAATTAGTCTGTGACAGCCAATATCATGTAAAGTCATCCTTTTCTTAATATAGTCTCTGTATTAACTTTATTCCCTGACCAAAATCCTGCTCAAAGTGGTATTTTAGTGTTAACCTTCCCCATCCAGGAAGCCGCAGCCGCCCATCAAACAACGCACCCACTTTCTCCAGTCAAGCGTAAACGTTTCAGATCATATTTTCTCTTTTAGCAGCTAATCTGCAAAGTGACAGCTACTGTTTCTTTTTTAAACTAAAGTCTAAGATTTGTTTTTCATTTCAGAGTTTGTCCAGCCTTCTGTAAAAAGATTCTAATCACCAGATGGGGCCTCATACGATGCTGCAGCGTCTAAAGGGCATTAAATAGGAAGAAAGATGCAGTGTTACAGGGAAGGTAGGCCTCTTTTTTCCGGGGTTGGGAAAATAACACCAAATAAAAAACTGTTTTGATTAAAAAAATGTGCTCTATAGTGACAAAAATAATTATTTTATCATATATATGCCTGCAGTTGACTTTTGAAATGGCATTAAAAGCAAAGAGCACTGTCACTACCTGATCCGTACCGGTCGCACGATCCATAACATCAGTTTGTTTGTACATGCGCAACCAGATATACATCTGGGTTGCACTCGATTTTTCTTTGTAAACAATACCTACATTTTTTTTCCCTCCCCAAAAATAGTAAGAGTACTAAACTATAATGGGTTAGAGGTAAAAAAATGTATTTCCTGAGAAAATAAATGCATTAAAATCCTTTCTGTTTTAACCATCGTCTCTGCCCGATCTGTACCGGAAATGGCTTCCTACGCTCCTTCCGAGAGCTAACCGTTTTGGCGTCGAATTTAAACATAAATCTATCCTTTTTGAGTTTTCTGTGTTCCTTTCATGTTAACCTTATGGTATATAGTACGTAATCTAAAGTAAGAAACAACTAAAATGTAGATAATGTAATCATATTTTGCTGGACTACTCTGAGAATGTCTCATGATAAAAAGCAACAAAATTTTCTCGAAAAGTCATAAAATATTTAACATATTTAATGATGTATATTAGCATTCTTTAGATATTTAAGGATAGAAATAAGTACTTTAGTACCATCGTTAGATATCTGTAAGTCATTGACCCTTGGGAGATTTGCAGGAATGTATCACAATGAAGTCGATGCATCATACAATGAGTTATTAAATATGTGCAATTATTGGTTGACTGGACACTAAACTATCCTTTCATTTGTCATCACAGTCCAGAAACTGAAATATATACAGTAGAAAACAACAGAATTTTACTTTTTTATACTTTTTGTGTTGCATCTTTAGAAAGTGTGAATTGAGTTATTGTTGATCCCTTTCCATTGTTGTCGCAAGCAAAGAAAATTGTATGGTTGGTTTGCAAACTTTTTACATTTTTACATCTTTTACATCAACAAAACGGGCTTCAACCAGATTTTCACTCAGTTTTTCTGAAAACATTGACAACCATCCAGGAGGCCAGATACATTAAAGACTCAGCCTCAGGATGATTTTTCCACAACTGACATGTTAAACATTTAGTTTTGTTTTTGTTTTGTATTTTAAATATGTCTGGAGTAAATAAAATGAAAAAGAAATACAGGAGTAATAGTTAAATTTATGCCTCTTAGAAATTCAGTTCGGGAAGTATGACACTTCTTTTATATCTCCTGCTTATATTAAACATTTGTGACAAATATAAATTCACATATCTGGGTCACAGCAGGGGAACTTGGGCTGAGAGTCTTTGACTTCTCCTCTATATCACTTAAAAGAAACAAAATATTCAACAAAGTGCTCCCCTTGCCTTCACATCACCCACTGCCTTACATGGAAACTATCTTGTTCAAATCAGAGGACTTTTAGTTAGGATACTTGAGTTTGAGCTCACTGAGAAAGATTTATCCTTGTACCCCATGTAGACTTTAATTAGTGATGAATTAAGCCTCTGGTCTCAGCTTGCCAGAGCACGGTCCCTCTTGAAGGTTAGCTCTGCTCGAATATTTCACCACTGACCTCTCTGAGAGGCTGCCAAGAATGTCAGATATCCAAGCTGCGTGGGAGTGCCTCTCTGAGCTCCTCCCGGGTCGGTTGGTTGCCTCCTTTGCTCTGCGTTTCATCTGTTAGCAGTGCCCTCTGCAGGATGCTGGGACGGCATGTGATGATGTAAGCACATTTCTCCTGTGCTGTGCAACTGCCTGTGGTTATGAAGCGATGTGGGGCAGACACTCTTTCCACTCCCTCTCTCCCTTTTCTTCATTGCCTCACTGCAAATTCAAGCTTTTTAGATTAGTTCAAACTCAAGGAGCTAGTTTTTATAGCATTCATGTATGAACTGTTGTTTAGTCCAGATTGCATGTTCACTATTGGGTGCAATGAAACATGCACCCAACATTTTGGGATATACAGTGTCAGAGATGGTAAATATATATACTATCTTTGTGTGATTGTGCTTCATATCGAAGGAGAAGTAAAACAGTTTAAAAACTCCTGCAGCACATTCTGAATTCATTCTAAATGCACAGATGTTAGGCTTGTGAAATGTGTAATTGCAGAATGTGTGACACTAAAGGTGATCCTTGTAAGAGACGCTGATGATAGTGTGGGCTGCTTAGCTTGTCTATTGGCCTGCTTGGGGCAGCCTTCAAGGTTCACTTATTCTGGTGAAGGTCTATATTAGACTGCAGAGGAAGGCCCTTAGGGTCCTTGTTGTTAATTAACTAATTACTTTGGTAATTTGACAGTTTAATGTGCCCTTCTACCCCATGGTGGCCTCCTCCTCATCTACATTAAAGCCTACCGACATTCCAAGAGGTACAAACACTACAAAATCTTATTTAAACATAAAGAAAGTATTAGAATATAGAATATCTTTTAGTGGTTTCTTTAAAAAAAAAGGTTAGTTGAGACATTGTAGCTACCTGCCAACACAGTAGGTGGCGATAACATTTAAATCAAGTCATAGTAGAATATTTTAGAAGAATTTTTTTGGGCTGAATATATTTTAATAATCTTTTCTTGATCATGAACGTTTCTTCTGCACAGAGCTGAAAGTTTAAAAAAAACAAAACAGAGAGAGATCGGTAAAAGTAGCAGCACAGTAAAGGCTTTTACTGATCAAGGTTTCTGCTGCTTGCACTAATCTAAATCATTCATGTACTTATATTAGATCAAAGGAAAGTTAAATCAGTGCCTTTAGCTGACTCTAGCTCTCTGCCCTACAGATAATTCTATTTGGTTAACTAGAATGACCTGTTCTTGTCTCAGTTATCACCTTCCCTATATTTGGGTAGCAGTGGGTCTGTCACGGAGCTGTCTGTAGTGAGATGGTAATTTAGCCACATAGAGGGTGGGTTTGGTCATGGACCTCTGTGCCATCTTTTCTGGCCTGCATCCACTTCTCACTGGGCAGGTTCAATGCAGGACACCTGGGCCCGAATTTGGCCCACCTCCAGAACTGCTCTAGCTCTGGTAGTGGAGCCGCCTCTGCTTTGGTTGGATGGTGCCTGAACAGCATCTCTGGCTGGGCGGGTGGGCAAGATGACGGGTGGCTGGGTGGATTGAGGATTCAGGGGCCTGGGTGATGCAAAGTGGGTCTCAGGATTGTAGAGGTTTTATGCAACTCAAACACATAATTTGGCCTTGATGTTTGAGACAAAAGACATTACAGAAGATACACATTTATACTACTTAGGGTGGCGGGGTCCAGACTTGGAGAAAACACACCATGTCTTGCCCCCACCCTGGTACCTATGCATTTTCGGCAGGGACTGGAGGAGAAGTGTTGTCCTATGGCTTCCAGAGATGTCTTCAGCTGATCCTGAGCTGCAAGGGCTTTATTGGGCTCTGCTGGGCACCCCTCCCCCTACGCCTCCCTACTTTGGTCCTTCCAAACTCAGTCTGCCATGGTGGGCTGTGCCTGCAGGGCATGTTGGGGGCTCTGCAGAGGTCTTCCCCGCTTTGTGCTGGTTGATCTTATTGATGGGGATTGTGCAGACCCTGGGTCACAGGATTTATCTTCAAGGCATTGTTGGTGGTACAGCTGGTTCGAAGGCGCTCATTGCCAGAAAATACCTGTGTCTCCTTGGCCTGGAAGCTTCTGCACCAGGGCTCTACTGATGACCTACCTCTGTGTGGGACATATTGCATCCCTTGGGTGATACCTTATGTGTGTGTGCATGGGGTTATTCTGGCCTCCTATCAAGTGAGCCCCCTGTACTTTACCAATGTTCTGTTTGTTGCAGGCCTTCCAATGATGCTCATATACTCCCGATCAACACAAACTAGTATTAGGCAGGGCCCCAATCCAGCACTAAAATTGTTGTGGTATTGGTATTGGCAAGTACCAACAAAGGGGGCACTGATATCATTTTGAGAGTCAAAAGTTTATTCAACAATTGTCACCAATTCCAGGTAGGCAATAAAAAGTTCTACTGGATTCCCTTTTTTTTTTGTCTTTTTCCTGCTTCAGAAAGGTAGGCAGCAGCTTGACAAAGCCATGATGGCAATTATTTTACATCCAAGTAGTAGGCAGTTCTTGATAAACACACACATCAATTTAAAACAGATAGTATGGGTATGGTATCGGTATTGGCAGATAATGCACAGTTAGGTATCGGGAATCGTAAATGAAATCGAAAATGGCATCGGCACAACACTAACACAAACACTTGATTTTACAAATAATCTCTCCTCTTTCTCTGTCAAGGTGAGCCTATGAATGTTTCTGTCTTCATCTGCTCTTTATAATACTTTCTCCTATAAAACCAGATTTCTAAAGTAACAAGTTCAGGTTATGACACAGAGAGAGAAAAAACCCCACTGTGAGCAATAAGTTGCATCAATGATGTCAATTTGTTTTTTAATATGAACGCCATTTACAATTTTTTTGTAATAGCAAAGCTTTAGTTCGTCAGTAAAATCTGTGAAAACTGTTTTACCACAAAGTTGAGAGTTATTATCAGTACACCAAATGTAAACTGCAGTGGGCTCGCAGTGGAGTTGATTATTTTTACCAGCTAATCTCTGTGTTATTCCTTTTTCTGTGTGTATATTGCTTTAAGCTTGTGTGGAGCTTAAATATCATCTTCTACTTGAATCTCCCTAGCAACTTATTTCCATTACCTTCTTCTTCCTCATCTCTTCCTCATATCCCCTGTTTATTTTTTCAGCTTTCTCTCCTTCCCTTACTCCTAATACTCTTCCCACTTTTCCATCTCACTTGCTTTCCCCTCCCTCTTATTTTCAGTTTTTTTTCTCCCTCCACCAATCTCGCCCTCTCCTCCTACCGTCCTGTGGGTTGGGTGACAGTAGCAGCTGCAGAAGGAGCAGCTGCTCTATGTGTGTTCCTGGATATGCAGAGAGTGTGTGTCTACATGCCACAGCTTGTCCTCTCCACCAGGCTGCTGGGGCAGGGTTGGTCCCAGCAGGGTACCACAACCCTGCCAACAACTCGTCAACCAACCAGGCGTTTGTGTTGTGATACAGAAACACACACTTGCATAAACACTTCTCCCAGACTTAACAGCAACATGCAAAAGCCTAATTTCACACAAATATTGCTGTTCAAATACACTCCCAGGCGCTGAAGAGCCAGTGAATCATTCAGTTATGAGCTACGGTAAAATATATGGAAATAAACCCTCAGAACTTCCAGGAGTCGTCTATCTCCTTATGGAGTTTGTGACAGACAGAATGCAATTTAAAAATGTTGAGGGTACAATGTAAGGAGATGAAGAATGAGGCAGGTGTTTTATATGACAAAAAGAGAGAGAGAGAGAGAAGCGCGCATGATTAGGAACACACACTCTGAAGTCTTCACACAGCAGAATCCAAGGTTTAGTGCCCAGGGCAATGTTAAGCTGAACTCTCTCAGTGTCGGAGGGTGAAGGGGGATCATCACATTTCATAGTCAATGGAAAGTCCTTAGAGGCTTTCATCCCGTACAGAGGCGATTTCCATCCCCTCTCCCTGCACGAGTGCACAGAACCCCTCCTCACAGCCTCCCACACACACGTACACACCCCTTCATTAAATTATAGGCATTTTTAAACCATTCTCAAGTTGCAGTTGTCTTTCTCTGGCTACTCTAATGAGAAAAAGGCCTGGAGCAGTGATTTATAACAGGTAAACAAACAAAGCTATACAGGCTAATGTTGCATTTTGGCTAATACAGAGCTGTTTTTTATGAAAAAAAAGCACAGAAGTAAGTGAGAAAATGACTGATAGAAGGAAAGATATAGATAAGAAACCGAGGAGGGTTGGAAGAACAAGGAGATTGGAGCTATCATCCAGTTAGCGGCTGGAGCTGAGGGAATTCTGTCCTGTCATCGGAGCCAGCCATGCAGAAGGGGAAGCAAGCTATTCTGTTCCACCTTGATGTCGGTCTGTGTCAGTGCAACACCATCTTATTGCCATGTCGTAGCTCACACCATCTCGCTATACACCTCTACCACCTTTTTTTTCTCTCTTCATTTTTCTTCTTGTTATTTCTCTTCAGATTTCCAGCACTGTGTGACGAGCATCCATCTCCCACCCCAGCTCTTCATTTATATTTCCCTTCAGTTCCTCTAAAACCTCACCCACGCATGCATCAGTTAACTTTGCCTGCCTTTTTCTTTTTCTCTCCTTCTTGTCATGCTCCAACGCTCATGTGGGAACTCTAGCATTATGCCTGCCGTGTTGCAGCTTTGCCCTGTGGGGGTCAATTCTTATGCCCGTAGGGGTGCTGGTCTTCTTGCTTCTGCAAACCAGAGGTGATGGACAATGCGCTGGACTGGAAGGACGAACAGCTGGAGGGTTGAAGGCCAGAAGAGGCCACAGAGGTCACAGCTATTCAAAACCTTGGCTCCCGGCTGAAAGGTATCAGGGTGAAAGAGGATCATGCTTGCGGAGGAGAAAAAGAGCTCTTGTGTCTCTATGGCTCACAAAGGACCCAGTAATGCAGCAAGTTGAGCAGGCTACCCCACAACACCCTGGTTGCTCTCTTGTCATGTGATTACATTCCTGTATTTCTATTCACAGCAAAAGGAATTATTACATTTGTGCCGCAGCATAGAGATAATATATGGTGTTTATTTTTAATAAACCAGATGTGTCTTCTACGCAGATCTGAAGCTGTGCAAGTGATATATAATACTTGGCTGTAGCGCGTTCATCTTTTACATTTATGATGCTCATATTGGAAAAGGAAAGAAGTCAATAACTTCAAGGCCTTACAGCAAAGCCACTAAGCCTCTCCTTGTTCTTATGGTATTGAAAAAGCAACTTTTTTTTGATTAGCAAACAGCAAAGCATGCCTTTCAGGGTTCTTCTCAGGACCAGCAAGGATGTAAAGGTTAATCTTCAGTTTATTGCCACCAGCAGTTAGACAGATGGGATGTTCTGAAAATCCTTGTCAGAGGCCATTGATCCGCTGATGTCAAATGTCCCTGAACATGGCATTTCTGTTCCCGAAGCTGCCGTGTCGATTGGGTAGTTATCCATGTCCAAGATTTTCAAAATTAGGCTTTGAACAACTTTGTTAAAGATATCATACTGTAATCTTGTTTTATTTCCAAATGCACATAAAATGGAAAACACACTATATATGGAGAAAACACATCCGTGTTTTTCTGGTTTAATGACGTCACAAGAAGCTCTATAATTTGACTCTTTGTGCCTGAAATCCTGCTCATTACAAACTCCACCCTCGACCATGATAGACATCAAAACAATCAAAGTTGGTTTTTTTATTGTTTTATATATTCACTTGTGTAAATTTAGATAAAAGCCACATTTGGCGGCTGCCTCAAAGTTTTCATGAGCAGTAGATCATCAGATATTTGTTGACATAAATAAATGTGATTTTGTAGTGATCTACTGTTTACTATGTTTGCCAAAGCTAACACCATTAGCAGAAGCTGATGTGAAATCAAAGTCAAATCAGAAGATTAAATGATTGCTTAAAGGTATACTATGCAACCGGTGTTGATTTCCCAGCGAGGCTCCCCCCAGAGGGCGAAAGTAAAAGTGCACTGTCGTAAATATGCTCAGCTGTTCTCCTGGTTTCTCCGTCAAGCCAGGCGCGGTTGTTTTGAGCTTAGCAGACAGGCGAACGCAACGAATCACCATGTCTACTGCGGTAAGTGACTATTTTGTTCCAATTTTCGAGTTTGAAAATTTAGCATTTTTTTCATACATTATTTGTTATGTATGTGTCTAAATAACAAAGCTTGTAGTTAGCCAAGTTCTCGCCGTAAAGCAAGACCGACTCTCGAGATGCACGAGACTTCTGAGCCTGTGGGTGCGGGCCGAGGGCTCCTGCAATTGCAAGAACGGTATTTCCCCTACAAACCACCAGGGCGGCCGAGAAAACCTTTGTTCGACCTGAAATGACTCATTTAATTATCCAAAATGTTGGATGATTAAATGAGTCATTTCAGGTCGAGTGGCAATTTCTTAGGGAGCCTAAACCTTTCCTGTAAATTTTGTAAAATAATTTGTCAGATTTGCATCTTAAACATCTAAAACGTTGTCATTAAACAGAATTAAAAGTTTGCTAAAATGTGTTTGATCCATGAGTATGTTGCGCATTTATCCACTGTTGAGCCCTCAACAGTATACTGTAAGAAATGTCCATAAATTAACAGTATAAATTACTATATCTATTTTAAGGAATTTTCTGTAATTTTTTTTAACGGATCTTTCAGCCATATTTATCGGAGCCTTTTAGGTAAGAGAGTTCTGACAACTTACATCAGCAAAACATTTAGAGAAAAAAAAATCTGTAAAAATAGTTTTTTTTTTCTTGGTAGAGATGTTTTTTTCAACAGAAAATCTGTAAAATAAACAGAAAGGATCTTGGCAGAAAACTACCAGGACTTTTTCTTCTTTCTTTTTTTTTTTTTTACAGTTTGAGTAAAATAGCTTTACAATGTAGTCCAGTAATTTATTTTATTTATTCTATATATTCCATTGATTATGTTTAAACATAACAATTTATTCTTTTTTCCTTTACAGTACCCATAGAAAAACAAGCCCTCAAACACAACAATGCCAAGATTTTAACGTCAGTGACAAACAAAGGATGAAAGTTCTAGGGTAGTAAAATTAAAAGGAAAATTGTTGTCTTTGATCCAATGTCATATCATCATAGATTCCAGTTCAATCAATATGGTCTTTATCATTTGATGCTAGATTGATCTTTGATTACCAAAGTCAATCAAACAATTAGGATTCCACCTTGAATTCAATTCGATTCAGTTTATTTATAAAGCTCCAATTCACAACCCATTTCACCTCAGGTCACTTTCCAGTTCACCAGATCATCCAGTCAAATTGAATCAAAGTTTTCTATCTAAGGTAAACCAGATGATTGCATCAACTCATTGACTCTTCAGCAATCCCTCACACTAAGCATGCTTGTAGCGACAGTGGAGAGGAAAAACTCCCTTTTAACAGGAAGAAACCTTCAGCAGAACCAGACTCTGTGTGAGCGGCCATCTGCTGAGGCCGACTGGGGCTCATGGAAACAGATCAGATATAGTTTTATATGTCTGCTCTGTCTCCAGAGATACAAAAGGCAACTTTAAACCAGCTCCACAGACGCATAGCCAGGCAGATGAGCGTGAGCCAGCTCCCATATCAGAGGATGAAGAGACCACATCCAGCCAGCACGGTCAGAGAAACAGGACTACACTAAAAAACAGGCAGCACAGCTGACATTTTTCTCCAGGATGATGTCACAGCCAAACAGGAATAGACCAGATGAAGCTACTATGAGAAAAAGCAGAGAGAGCAGAACGTTAGAGATTGAACTAACAAATTCTGCAGAGTGGGAGAATAGAAGATAGAATGAGAATAGAGAATAGATATAGAATGAAGTAAAATGATGGAAAAGGGATCCCTATGTCCTCCAGCAGTCTAAGCCTATAGCAGCATAACTATAGAGATATTCAGATATCCTTCTTGTAGAAAACTGTAAGCAACCATATTCTTTATATGGTTTGAAATGTCAAGACAGATTACAGAAAAAAAATCTTTGCATTCAAGATGATGCAAGAAACTTTCAGGATTTCAAGCTATTGTGAATTTCCCACAACTAGTTGGTTTAGATAGATTCTATCTCGGTTTTCTTTTGGACATGTTTAGGGTATTATCAGTTCATACAGTAGCCTGTAGATGTTTGATATATGAATGCTTTTCAGAATAGTGAGCAGAAAAAAGGTAAACTGTAAAAAAGAACAGCAGAGGAGTGTTAATCCTTTTTCTCCTTACTTTCAGACTATGGGTTTAATGGTAAATTTTTAAAACATGGAAACAGGTGACAAATTGATGCAAACTTAAAAAAAAATCTATAAGATTAAAACCCATCAAAACTTAAAAAGATTGTTTTCTAGGTTATGAAAGGAGACTGTGTAGAAACCATGTTAATAAGCATGAGGTTTGCTGGTTCAGTTGCATTGCATGCTGTCTGAACTCAAACTACTTTAGCAAATTAGGGCTTCTCTTGCCAGATGCAGAATGATGGGATTTCTTTTTTTTCTCTCTGCTGTTGACTGAAATGATGGTGCAGGAATTCGGTGCTGGTTCATGCATGGCAGGGCAAACTGTTGGGACACGGCTGATTGCAGGTCTCGTCTGCGTGGGGAACTTTCTATGGAGATTCTGCAGGAGACATTGAGATTTAAAAATGCAACTGTTGTCAAATTTTCTTGAAATCTATCCAGTGTGATCAAACACATCTCATAGTTTTCTTGTCTGCAACAATACAGAGGAAGCAAATGATTTTGAGGAGGAATTGGAAACTTTTTGGGGTTGTTTAGTATTTTCAACATTTCAACAAGTGTTCAAAACAAAGTATTTAGTTGAACATCTTGGACAAAATATGTTGTGATTTTCCTATTGACTTAAAAATGGCCATTTGTGATCCACAAAAGCTCATATTTACTCTTAAAATTACATATCCTTTGTTTTATTTTTCAGCCATCTAGGTGATAATTTTTTTTCTCCTGTACAAGCATGCTGGGTTTATGACCTCCTTAGGTCTGAAAGGAAAGCCCTGTCAGCAAGAAATAACCAATGGGTCATTATTTATACCTAAAAACAAATAAATTTGAGGTGACTTAATGAATTTAGTAATAATCACTTAAAAAATAAAAACAATATCAGATCACCGAGTCTGCAAGCAGCCAGTTTTACCCAAATATACAGTAGTAACCCCTCCCACCTGCCATCTTCCAGCAGTGACGTCACGGTGTGGTAAGCCTAGCGCCATTCTCCCCGCTTTCCAAGCTAAATCAATGGGAACTACTAGACACATCTGCAATCAACAGCAATTATTGAAGATTTCCAGAGGACTTCACCATTGAAATTCACCAGAGCTATAGTGAAACTGACAATGCCCACATGCATGGCAGCTGGACTGCTCGAATACATCGGGTAAGAGTGGAAAAAAAGAGTTATTTCACCTTTATGATTCCTGATCCTCCACGGACGGGTTCGTCGTTGGATCGCCAACTTGAAGAGGGAGGATTTCCCTTCGTAATTAATCGTAATTAATCTGTTACTCTCTGCTTTGCACTGGTCGTCACCAACATGGATAATAGCGTGTTGTGACAAACACCAGATACAGCACTGGGACTTGATCAACAGCCGATACCGCACCGTGACGTCACAAACCAGTAGGTGGCAGTAGTGTTCTTTGACAAACACTCCACTAAAGCACATTCAAATGAAAATTACTCTTAATTAAAAAAACACAGATCATTTATTGAAAAGTATGTAATAATTTCATACTTAAAGTAATTTCCTAAGTTTGTATTCGGAATGTGACCTGACTATCCTTTAAGCCCTGAACATATGGACATGATTTTCCCTCAGATCTGACAAAATGGTGTCTTTAAGACAATTGGCAGTGCAAATGTGATTTTCATGAGAAAATATTTTATTTTAAATTTATAAAAACTAAACATAATTTTTATTGCTTTGTGTTTGCAGTGAAAATAAATTCCTTCAAATCAAGTCTATTGTTACAACTAATTGGTAAGCCAAACATAAGTGGCTATTGTAAGGTAAAACTATTGTTGCTGAATACTCATTTCAAATCTTGTTATATTAACAAATACATCTTCATCAATAAACTATATAATAAAACAGATGATTGATCATCGATAAAAATGTGTAAGTGCACTAAAATGTGAGATAAAATGTGCTGAGAGGTCACTATTTGAAAGGTTTACACCTGTTTGACCCCCCACGTGTGAATGAACATTGTGAATAATACCTTTAGTAAAGAGAACAACACAAGAAAAAAGTAGATATGAGTCTCAAAATGAACTTGTGCCTAATTTAATGTCAGCAAAGGTAAGCTGTATTTTTTTAAAGCTAGATTTTGTTTTAATTAAACAAAGATTTACAATAAAAGAGCAAAAAAATAACGACCACAGCATTCGCAAAGTGACGATCGTTATCTGATATGTGCTTGATTGATTTGACAGAAAACTCCAGCTTGTGGCCCTGAATCTGCTGGCTTCTAATCCACCCTGTTTGGCCGTGAGTTGTAGTGACGTCGATGCCTGCTTAATTTGTTGGTTTACAAATAATTTCATTTGGAATAGTTCTTCCTGTTAGCAAGCAAAGGTTGGCAGCTGAGTGACTGGAATGATAAGCTGCTCTTTTCCACACTACAATAAGCCATCGCTGTGTGTTATTGGACCTATTAATCTGGGTATGTATTTCATTTGAGGAGGACAATGGGATGAGCGATCAGACCAGCGAGTCAGGCGCACCTCCACTTCCCCTTCCTCTCCTCCCTGTGTCTTTTTTAGATGCTGGCCCGTGATGGGAAATCTATATGGTGCGAGAGGCCAATTTAAGTTGCTTCAACAGTGTGGGCTTGAAAAGCGAGCAGGCAGGGTAAACATAGTAAATAACTCCTGCTCTCTACATGAATTTCAACAGGGAGAAGAAGCGAGGCGATGGTGTTTTTCATCAGTTATATTCTCAGACTGGGGTGATGGAGAAAAGAGAGGAGCTCTGGGCAGTTGTCTATCGATGCTTAAAACTGGTTGTTTTCCTTAAGCTATTCAGCTAAGTGTTTGCTCTCACCTGCATGTCAGTAAGAGTCAGATCTGTATGTGTAACCCAATTGTTGCTTTCACTAGAGTCTGTTGAAATATATACTTTACAGTTGTGGGTAGAGGAGCAGCATGGATTTGACTTTTCATCTACAAGACCTGTTTTTTTTGGTATTTTTTATGAATTTGAATGTATAGCTGTTATTCAATCTTCCATTTGATCAAAATAAACTACAGCAATCTCAATAAAATATGTTTTTTTTTTATTTCACTTCCTTGTTTGTCTTTATTAGTGTGAAGTTCTGCAATACCTTTTTTTAGGGTTAGAGTAGTACTCAAAATCCCCTGTTTTGGGGAAAGTGTTGAATTGTTAAAATGAACAAAACATTTGTGTAAATTGAATCAAATCAAGGCTGTGCAGTGGGTAGCACTGCTGCCAAGCAAGAAGGTTCCGGGTTTGATTCTGGAAGCTGTAAATTATATTTGTTTTGTTAAAAGTGCAATAAATAAAATGTATTATTGTTATATGTTATCATTATAATCAAAAAAGGGAAAAAAAAATCCATCTATTTATGTGAATTTATACATCCAAACTCATAATAATTGTAAAACTATGTGTTTTTTATCCACATGCATTGTTGCACACAAATTGTCCAACTGTTTATATGTCATATGTTTCCATATATTTTGTTTGGAGAAGAATAGCAGAGATGCAAGAGAAAATGAAGGAGACAAACACAGAAGAACTACTAGGAATCATGCTGAATTTATAAGTGATATGTTTGATGTCACTTTTTAAAGTTAATCTACAGACTGGTGAAATATGAACTTCTTTTTTATGTGACAGAGACCTCTCAATGAAAAGCTCAACCATTAATCCTTCTTGGTAGTTCTAGTATTGCTGAATACTGCTTTACCAATGTTTGTTTGAATGTTTTTAAAGTAAAACCCCTTTTTCAGATTTTGTGTTAGTTTGTCTTGAAACACTTCTGACCCAACAACCCATTTCTCTATAAGATATGGTGCGTAAGGCTTAGCGGGTTGCAATTAATTCGCTGCCTCCAGGGCCTCTCTGGCTTTGTATGCAGGGGTCAGACTGGGTCAGGCATGATTTTTCTCTAAGAGTAAGCAGCACAAGGTTTGTGTTGGATCAGATGAGACTGGGCTAATTCTCTCCAGCAGCTGGTCCTTTTCACTCACTGTTTACCCGCTGATGCAAAATCTGCTGCTTTGCCCTGCCTGCCTATAAAGAAATCTCTTTACACTCCAACAGACCAAATTTAACAATCCTCTTAATTAAAAGCAGAGCCAAATCTGTCCTTTTTTGGGGGTGTATTGATTTAGTTGGGAGCATTCAGTCTGCAGTGAGCAACAGATCCAGATTGGACTAGGCTGATTCTAAACTGAGCCATGTCATCTATCCTCAAGCCAACCACTTCTTTGGTTTCTAAGCCCCGTCATTATCTCTGGTGTCCCTTGTTTTGCCTCCCCTTTGCTGGCAGATTTAGCAGAAGCTGGGGAGCTCCTCTGGTTATTTGGTTACATGCTCTGTGGGTCACCCAGTTCTCTGTGGCCTCCACCTCGGCAATTGGGAGTTGTTTGCTGAATGCTGTGTCATCGGAGATTTGCTGTCTTGCCCCAAAGCAAGCTAAGTCTAAACACTGCACTTTGTGGCTGAAAGGCCATCTGTCACAGAAGGGAATCCGGCTTCTCCTCCAAAAAGCATAAACAGGGGCGGGCTCTTAAGCCATGGTGCAGCTCACTGTCATGGAAATGCTCCATCTGAGTAAAGCTAAGGCTCTAATCCCACACCCTCCCAATCTCGCAGCTGCTTTTTAGGGCTCTGTGGTTGCCCTGTGTTATCTGTCTATGCAACTAAGAAATAGGGGTCATTTGAGTAATATTCAATCAGATATTGATGTGAAGTCAGTTTTATAGCATGTCTATGTGAGTCCTAAGCCTCTCATTGCACTTGCCCTGAGATGACATAATGGATTTATCCACAAAAAGATAAGTAATGCATCTAAATGTATCTATGTATGTACGGGGATTTATTTGGTCTCATTCCCAGACAGGATTACTTGATTTTATTTGATCAAAAATGGCAGCAAAAATGAAACCCTTGTCCAATGTTAGGTTTTAGGGATCTTATTTCAGTCTGTCTAAAATTTTCAGCATTATTTCTTTTTTCCAAAGACTTTATCAGGCCTCACAGACAACTTTGTAAAAGTTACAGATGGAGATCTGCTAAAGGAAGTAGAAGATATGCATATTTCATATGTGATTGCGAAAGATTTATATAAGGTAATTATAAGGCCTGTTTTCTGCCAACGCAAAGAAAATCAATTCTTTCAATCAATTCCACGTTTAAGAGGATAGGCAGTCTTACCAGAGCCGAGAGCCAGTGTGGAACAGGGGCCCATAATGCTCTTAATAGGTCGCTGAAATGTGTGTTAAAACCTCTGGTTGTGGCCAATGCAGGATTCCTCTGAGACCCGACATTTTGCCCTCTATTTCTCGCCTGCAGTCATTTTGGCTTTTTTCAGTGCTTTCCCACTTAGACCCAAATGAATGACTTGCTGAAGCTGTTTGAGAATTTCCAGGAGAACTATTTGTCTTCAGTGTTTTTACTTGCACACTCTAAAAACTGCTGGGTTTAAAACATCAAAATATTTTTGACCCTGAACGGCAAGAGTGCTTGTTTTAAAAAAGAACAAAAACATGAAACATACACAAAATTACCAGGGATAAAATCTGGCCTAACGTCAACAAAAGGGGCAGTGTACTGTAGTAAAGTTAAAGCACGCTTTGTAAACAAGGCATCCGAACAGTATTGGGTAAGATAGTTGACAATAAAAATGTATGTGTAGGTGTTTTGTTTTTATTTAAATCAATAAATGTCATAAGTTTAAGATTTGTATTTGTTTCTTGTCAACTTATACATGTAGATGTTCCAACTTTGAGAGTAAAAGTTTCAAATTTCGCAACAATATCACAAAACAAACCACAATTGTACAAGCTGAACAACCTTCCTGTGCATTATCCCCACGAACGAGTAACAATTGTAACAGTTTTGAAAGGGGATGTAGATCGGTTCGTGAACTTGTTATTTTTACTTGCAAATTTGTGGATTATATTGTTGTAAAGGCCTAGTTTAACTTACTGATATACACATTGTTATACAGTACAATAAATTTTTATTTTTTGTGGAATAGATTCAGTGAAATCTCATCAGTTTGTTGTCTTTCAATGTTTATAAATATCTAAGTTACTTACTAAAAAAACAGAGAATTCAATTAATTACCATGACACTAATTTTTCTCAGATGTGGTTTACACCGAAAATGTTTTGCATGTATTTATATAATTTTTTTGTCAGAATAATTTGAGAAAGGTGACATTTTTGTGGTCATGTGCATTATTTAAAGAAAAGGAATTTGTTTAAATGTTGAAGATTTGTTGCATAGGCCTGTGTGGTTAACATCAGATAAGGTTTGGAATCAGTGACAAGATAGATGAGAGAGCCAACTTTAGCTCAACCGCTGTTTATTTAGACATAGCAAAGGGCTAAAGAGTCAACAGTCAGAAGAACAACAAACGTACTGCAACACTTGAGAAACCGGAGACCTATAGCGCTGTCAGACATTTGGGAGAAGCACTTCAGGCAAGACATTTATTTTGTGTGTCATTGGGCAGTAAGTTAAAGTGCTAGAGATCTATAACACAACGGCTGGTTTCAGATCAGCAGCTCAGTGCTAGAAGATGTGATAAACACAGACCATGACTGAGAAAGCCTGCTTTGTGTTACATGCACCCACAAGAAGGTTGCTGGATAGCTCTGCTGAGAGTGGAAACAATAATTCAGTTCAAGCCTTGAATGAGATGGAGAGGATAAAAACAAAACCCCACAATTTAAAAGATGAATACTATCTTCTACCATCCAGCAGAATTTAACATGTCTGTATTCCTGCAGGCTTTGAACTGATGCATATGATCCAGTGGCATCAAACAACGTCTACCTTAGTATAATCATATCGGCTTTAGTCCTCTGGGGAATATACCGGTTAACCTCTTATAAAAGCTATGCTGTATTTATGCAGCTTTCTTTGATATGCTGGGTGTTGTATGTGTTTACTGTTAGAGGCAGTATTAGTGTCGGAACTCATTAGCTGACGGTGCTTTGGATGCACAAAACAAGGAGACATAATTATGTGTGTAAAACGCAAAAGGAGCATTTCATTCATCTAACTGAAGCATTTAGTGCCCATAGGCCTTTACAGTACCACCATACAATTAACAGGTCCAGGATTTAGTGCAGGGTTTGAATGCTGGCGAGAGCATTTTCTTTAACAGTGATTATACTTTCAGACATGTTAATCACAGCTCCTGATGACTCCGCCATACTTTCTTAAGGGAATTTTCCCTGGATTTTCCAATAAATAACTTATTTATCTTGATAGTATCTTTGATCTAATTCTAATTCTTATTTGGAAAAAAAGTTCAGTATTCCTTATATTATATGGAGGGTGTCTGTTAATATCAGTTGGCAGGTTTTGCTTAAGAATTTATAATAGATTAAGATCTGGAGTTTGAGGGGCCCCATTTAAGATGTTTATATGCTTACCTTTAAACCAGGAGTGTTTAAGCTTCCAATTTATGCCCCTGGAAGAATGATGATGGCACTGCTCATGAAGAGAAACTTTGTTGGGATGAGGTTTGAAAATATACAAACTAAAATCACCTTTCATTAAAAAATGTTTGGTACAATGAAAAGTACTTGTCTTTTTAACCCCCTCTACTGTTTTCATTTTATTTATAAAGTAAATACTACCAATAATATTTTGTGGATTTCACTCGAAAGCAGACTCTAGCCTTCATGATCATTGATTAAAAGTGAAAGTTAGACCCATCCCGTATTTGCACTTCAGAGTTTTGGCAGAGAAAAAAGATTAAGGTAAAAAAATAAAATGATATTCTTTTTATCTTTTTGATGTATTGATAAATACGGTTGTGATCTGCAAGCGCTAGATTTTGGCCACTAACACAACTGTTTGAAACTCCTACTTTGAAGCTGTTGCAAAAAGTTTCGTTTTAAAACCCCAACATGAAGATTTACTCCCATCTAGCGTTGCGCTAAATGAATTAGAAACCAAGAAGCATGCTCTGGGACTGTTACGAATGCAATAGCTCAATTAAATTCAGTTTATTTATATAGCACCAAGTCACCGCACAAGTCATCTCAAGGCACATTACAGAGACAATTGTCTCAAAACATATCAGCTGTACTGCTGCCACCTTAGTTTATAGATGTTTAAGATCGGCCTGTTTTTTTTATTTTTTTATTTTTTTATTATTATTTTTATTTTTTTTATTTTATTTTTTTTTACAGTGTCCTGTCTTGCTATGTGGCAATAAGAATAATTGTCTTGATGCCAAAAAGAGCCCAACAGATTTTACTTTCACAAGTGGAGCAGTACGGCTATCACCATATTGCTCTACTTGTTTCATGCATATAAATTGCTTTATTATACTTATGCAGGGAGTTTTACAGTTTATATGGACACTGCAATGTAAATAGAGCAGAAAAACAGAAGAAAAAAGGGAAAAAAAGAATAAAAAAAGAGAAAAGATGAAAGAAAGAAGAGATAGAAAGGAGATAATGACAAAACATTTTCTGTTTTTTTTAGAGTAGTCCTGTTTCTCTAACTCTGACTGGCTGGATGTGCTCTCTTCATCCTCTGACATAGTAGCTGGCTAGGAGCTCGTCTGCCTGGCTGTGTGTTTCCTGGACGGGGCCGCCTTTTACAGTTGCCTTTTGTATCTATGCTTCTTTTTCTGTCTGCTTCTGTCTCCTTGAACCCCAGTGGGCCTCAGCAGATGGCCGCTCACACTGAGCCTGGTTCTGCTGGAGGTTTCTTCCTGTTCAAAGGGAGTTTTTCCTCTCCACTGTCGCTACAAGCATGCTTAGTGTGAGGGAATGCCTTCGAGTTAATGAGGTGGTTGCAATCAACTGGATTTCCTTAATTAGAAAACTTTAAATCCATTTGACTGTATGATCTGGTTGAATTGTAAAGTGCCTTGAGATGACGTGCGGTGTGAATTGGTGCTATAGAGATAAACTGAATTGAATTGAACCAGTTGATTGCACCCAGTCATTGACTTCCAAGACATGCTCTACTGAAGGTCTTTGCGAGGACGATTTTCACTTGCTTCATTTGGGAGTTTGTTAATTCACAAATCTCAGGACAATTAATTTTACTTGCAAGGTAATATTGGGATTATTTCGCATCAGGTTCTAATAGAATTAATTCTTTCTTTGTTGATTTTATACAATGATAAAAATTTAAGGGCATGAATATTCTTCAAAGACAGGTTTTTGTTGTTTTTATAGTCGTAGTTGAACGATGTGAGTGACCCTTACATAAGCCATTTATTCTTTGCTTACTCCTTATTTCTAATTTTCAGCCCTTCTCTTCTACTCTGAAATCTTCAGCACATACCTTTTGAGACCTCTACATAAAGGTTGGCATTAGCATGTGAAAGGATTCATTCAGACAATGCTATGCATTATGTATTTCCCGCATTTGTATGAAATCAAGCTGCTGTCACTTTTGCTAGCCTGTAATCTTCTGGCAATATTTCAGACAAAGCAGAGAGAACAATTTGAAGAAGACACATGGACTACTTCACCGTCTCCAATACGATGCATACTTTAAAAATTCACCATGTCCTCTAACCCGAGAAACATCTAATGCAAGTAAGTGTCACATCTGTCAGATTTGGCTGAGCAACTGTCTGCCAGAGAGACACACTACCAAGTGGGCTGTGTTAATAAGGAGGGGGGGTTGTTTTCCTCTTACCCAGAGGCAACACAGGCAGGCAGTAAACAGAGCATTTGATCCCTGAAACTAGTTGTGTAGTTGTCACTTTTTTTTAAATCAGCTTCTTTTAAAATCAGCTCCTTTTTTTAGCACCACAAGAGACCATAAATCCTGGATTGTTGGAAAATTGATGGTTAGATAAAGAGATGGTAGATATTGCCTCTCTGGCACAAACAAATGTATTATTAGAGCAGCTGGTTATTATTCAAACTATACAGCGATCAGCTACATTATACACCCTCCTGATGCCACACCTCATTCATGCTGTGGGAGCGTTTTCCTTCAGCAGGGAAGCTGGTCAGAGTTAACAGGTCTGTGCTACTTTGTGTCGGGGAGCATTCACACTCCAGGTCCGGTCCAGGACTCGGTGAAAGTGAGAAAATTCACACCTTCAATTGGCCCAGTTTGGTTTCACCCAGAGATTATTTGCAATGGCTTGTTTCAGGATGATCCCGATTGGGAAGGTGTTACGACCACCCAGGGCACAACATATTTGAGGACACGAGACAAACATGAGGTTCAAAAGAATTATTTTATTCTTAATCTCTGGAACTTCTTTTTAGATCAGTTGTTTTGGTTTTCTGCAAAAAGACAAAAAAAAAAACAGAGAGTCAGATTTTTCCCCAGTTCCCCGTGTCCAAAAAAAAAACTCTATAAGAAAAAAAAAACCCAAAGTATGAACAGAAAGTTGGACCTGGTGAGCCGATCCAAATCAACAAAACGGTACAGCAGAGGGCCAACCCTATACAGGGCCGTCGAAGCCTCTGCTAGTAACGAACTAACGGTTAAAACCCCAAAAGAATTAAAAAAAAAGAACAAAAACAGGACAACCGGTCCCACCGGGTCAAAGTTACAAAAAAAATCTGCAAAAAACGAAGGCTAACGAAAAAAAAAAAAAAACACATGGCAGGCATGGAGAGGTCAGGGGCGGCCTACAAAGATAGGAGGCATGCGCATCGCGTCTGGACGCTCCCTCTGTGACGGCGGCTCGATCAGAAGGTTCGAAGGGAGAGAGAGAGAAACCCAGCTTTCTTATAGGCGGACCAATATCACAACCAATTAACGTAATCAAATCATTTACAAAAGAAAAAAGAAATAATTATCAACTCTAAAATTTAAATGACTCAACTAAGGTCTATACAACACAAAAAAGGGAAAAGAAAAAAGAAACAAAAATAATTAATGTGCCCGACGCACATAACAGAAGGATAAAAAGGAAAAGAAAAAAGTCTGTCTCATCGATTAGTTTATGACCAAAAGCAGATTCTTCCTGTTCATAACGAACACAACAAAGCAAACGTTATGGTGATGCTGGCGTTTCTGTGCCTACGTTGGTGTTCCCTTTTCCACAGGATCCAACGAGGAATTTTTTAACTCTTTCGTCTTCATGATTTTTCTTTGCTTTTCCTATTTTTTTCCTTGCCTTCTGTCACATCTCTCCCTGCTTCTGGTACACTAGGATGGAAAGGCCCTCACAGCAAGTGAACTTCTCCAGGGTTCAGATAAACAATGCCAAGACCAGCATTTGTAACCATAACAAGGTATGCTTCTCTGGTTCCTTTCACAGTCTGAGATGTGTCCAAATTGCTTAGAGCTGCTATAGAAACAAGATTTTGGCACAGAGAACAATTATTCCAAAGCTTTGCAGATAAAGATCTATATTTCTATTACAAAATAATGCCAAGAAAACAAAAATTGAAAGTTTGAGTGATAATATGTGAACATATTTGACATATAAGTAGACGTCTGCAGTATCTATGTTTGAGGGCAGTGAATCCTCCTGGTTCTTGTTGAGTGAATTTTAGATTTTTATGGAGGGAATTTAGTTCCATTATTGTCTGTGCTTTGAATTTGTTCACACGTATTGTTATGTATTGTTCACATTTTCTTTTGCTTTTCATTTCACTTTTATAGATTTTATATTCAAAAATGTTTTTAATTTACAATTTTGTTATTTAGATTGAGTGTTAGAATTGAAGGTTAGATTGAGTGTTAGAAAAGTGTTAGGATAATTTTTAATCCTTTTTAAAAATTAAATTTCCAGAACAAATTCTCTTCATTTGGGGCAGGCTTTCCTCTGGAGGGAGGAGTGAAGACACATTTCTATTGTCCCGCATTGATGCTAGCAAAAACACTGTAATTGGCCAGTGTGCGCACCAAAAAGCGAGCATTTGTATTTTGCTGAAAATGAGAAGAATGTGATCTTTGAAAAGCTATTTAAAAACAATGTGATACATAGAAATCACTCTGAAAAACAGAGATTTGAGGAAAGGTGTAAAGAATATAAAATTAGTAATAAAAACAACTTTTGAAAACAAAATACAAAACATGCTTTTTTTTTTTTTTTAAAGCAAAGAAAACAGCAAAGGTTACTTTTAAAATGTCGTTTTGATTAAGTTGCTATTTTTTTTTTTTTTACATTTTCTTTGTATGCAACAAATTTTGGAAAGAAATTAACTCCGTAGTTTTTGGACTGGACTTTTTTAGAATAGAAAATAATTGATTAGAATAATACAGAATAGAATAGAATAGAATAGAATAGAATAGAATAGAATAGAAAATCCCTCTATTGTCCAACTGCGGGGAAATTCTTTTCCAGCTTTCTTTGTGTCTTAACTGTAATGTTGGGTTCAGGAAGCTCAATATTCATTTAGTTTAATTTAAGTAACTAATTAACTAACTACTATTAAAAAGTTTCCAAAGAAAATGTGTTATTTTTAAAAGAAAATCAATGCTAGTCACTTGAATGCTTGTGGCTGTCAACATTGAGGCTGCAGTTAAGTTTATGATTAAATCATTAATTAAAGGCTTATTTTGCTCCTCACTTATTATGACAAAGCTCAGACACAAACTTTTGACCACATCTTCTAAGTTATGCAGCATAAACATTACACACAGAGTCCTTTTGCGTTCATATTGCAATCTAAAGACACTGATGACCACAGAGACTTTTTAAAATATTCTTTATGTTGCAAAGCATCGATTTCAAACTCAGTTATATCACATAGAATATTCTAAGAAACTAGTTTTATTTCAGTCAGTGCTAAACAACTTAAATGTCAGAGTTAGGTCTGCTCTGTAAGCAGTTACACAGTCTGACGGTCCCTCGGCTTTCTGTGCCCAGGCTGCCTGTCATCAACCCGTCACATCTCAGAGTAAACTTAGACTTTAACGGCAGCGGTGGCCATGGGCTGCCACAGCTGCGGCCACTCCAGCCGAGCAACAGCAGTGTTTACTCAGACGCTGGGCGAGACGGGGAGGGCCTTCTCCGAACCCCGACACTGCGGCTTCATTTTGAGCATAATCCCATTCTGTGACGTGCTTCCAATGTATGTGCTCCAAATAGATCTGTCAGCCTTTTGAGGCACTTCTCTCATTGTTTCTTTTCAGCCGGTGCTTTCTGCTACTGGTGTGCAGAAGCATGAAGCTTTTGCTTTTAAGATCCAGTGATGAACGGTTTCGTGCCCCTGGATTTTAGTGTCACTGCTAAATGTGTGTTTGCATGGCTATTAGTGAGGCCCAGTGAGGGATGAGCTGCACACCCTCCTGACCCTTTCACGGTCACCCTGAGCATTTGCTTTCTCGCAAATGCACATTCTTTTAAGCTCTGTTATGTGGTTGAAAATACTCCAGACCAACCATCTATGTCTTTGGGACATTTTCCTCTTTTCTGCGTGCAACTTGTGTATACACAGGATGGGAAAAACAAAATGGAATGCGTCATCAACTCGAAGCTATAATTACATGCTTTGACTTAATTGTAATTTAAAAAGGCAGAAAAGTGACAAACAGGTTTTATTGTGAGTGCTTAGTGGACTGAGGATGGAAGGAACATGTAGGTTTCACAGGTCTAATGTCTCTCCCAGGACAGCCTTCCTCTCCCTCATTAAAGGAGAGCTGCTTAATGACAACGTCAATATTGATCACAGCTAAGTGAAGCTCTGGAGCACGATGTGGTTACTGGACCTAACACAGGGGAAGACGTCCAATGATTTCCTTTTATTTAAACTTCCCCCATGCATCCTGGAATAAAGCTTAGAGTCAGCAAATTCTCTTCTTACCTTCCTGTAATTCCTTCCTCTTAATTTCCCCCTTTTTTTTTATTCTTCTTGAGATGTTTTCCTTTTTCTCTTATTTTTTGCCATATTTACTGGCTGACATAGTTTAGTTTGACCAATTGATTTTTGCTGGATGATTTACCGGACTGGATATAATGCCCTGTAATCTATACAGAAGGCAGAAATGATGTCAGAACAAAACAAGAAGAGAAATTGTAGAAAATTAGAATGAGATAAGATCAGATAAAATATGATAAGGTTGGACATACCTTTATCATTTCACAGAAGGACACTCTACAGCAGGACAGCTAAAAAAAAAAGGCTTAGTTTATATAAAACTGTCAGGATCTGCAAGTTCGGTTTTGGTTTGGTTTTGTTTCTTAATGCTTTCTATAATCTGTTAATTTTGTAGTTTTATATCAGTTGTATTGGTTTTGTTCACCTTTCATCAGGTGTTTTTTATGTTTCTTAAGGTGCATTTACATCAAACGTGAATTCCACGTTGATTGCCTGGTGTTTGTCGCTTACAATTTTGGCTTCCTGTTAGTTCACATTGTAAAGGGACATCCAGATGTTCCCATCCTCCCCCTAGGAACTATATGGTTTCCCAAAATTCTTTGCATGACACGACGTAAAGGCCCAATCCAAAAATGCCCCTAAGCACTATCCCTTAACTCCCAATGAAGCCCTAATCACAGCTGTTGAAGACGTCATGATTGAAGGTGGGGGGTATATAAATGAGAATGGTATGGCCCCTTCTGGGGCAGGTTTGGGATTGGGGTATGAACACAACCAACTTCATAGAGTTTAACAAAAATACATTATTTCTCAGATGTCCTCTCTGTGACACATGCTAATGTACACACCTATAATGTTTAGGGGTTATATAATAGAGTTTAAGCCGTTTTAAATTTGCGTAACCTGTTTGTTGTGGTTCTTTTTTCCAAAAGTGTTCTTACTGTTCATCTCACAAAAGGAGAAGAAATAGAAGACAGAATGGGTTGGTGGAAGCTTCAATTTGCCAAATTCTGAATCAAACTTTGTCTTAGCTAAACAACTTGACCATCATCTGGTCCCTGATTGGCTGAAGGGACGCAAATTAACAGAGTGATTCTGATTTTTCCGCTTCTGACAAATTTTTATTCACTCTCCATGTTTCATTCCACCTGTACCTGCAGTGTTGCTTTGCTCTTAGCGCTATATATGGATTCTAAACAAGTTCTTTGCATCGCCAAACATTTAGTCACCCCTGAAAGTATCTTTACATAGCGATAAGATGGAGACCACTTTTCTAAGTCCTTCTGTTTCCTCATTTGCTTACTAATTTTAGGTCAGTTACTAGTATTTATCAGCTCCTCAATAAAACGTATGTTTCTTCACCTATCTCGTTAATACCTGCTTTTTGAACTTTATTAAATTCTTTAAACTTACCATGTGGCTTCCAAGTGTTAGCCTGCACTTCTGACCAGAGACAGATCAGGAGGAAAAAATTCATATTCAAGTGAAGAATGAAGGGAAATCTTTGTGATAAACATGAAAAAAAAAATGTTTTCCAGCGCAGTGTAAATAATCCTTAACATCTGTGTTCTTTGACATCTGTCACAGAATAAGCTGATTATAACCAGCACAAAAACAGTGTCACATTCTGGAAGGCAACGTGACAGCAACCCTCCCCCATTGACCCCTGGTCAGCTGCTGTGTTCATCAGTAAGAAAAAAAAAAAAAAAGAAAAGAAAAAGAAAAATCATGAAAAAGGACATGTCACCCTTTTTTTTTACTTTATAGAAAAAGACACAATAAATTAAAAAAAGAAGGATAGCAAAAGTTGATATGTATTTATTTATAACTCGGAATCTTATGGGTTAACTTTTTCATTTCCGATCTCTCAACTGAGAATTGGCCAAAACGATAAATAGAATAAAATTCAACTTTATTGTCATTATACACAGTCACAAGTACAAAGCAGCAAAATGTAGTTTGCATCTTTTCAGAAGTGCTAAACAGGATGTAAATATTTACACTTACACTTCATATACTGACTATGAATAGTCAGTATATATAGTTTCTTATAGACTATGACTATAAATTAAATAAATATGAAAACTATGTACAGCTTACAGATTATACAGGAATGTTAGCATATGGATTATATATACATATATATATATATATATTAGTTGGGTGAAAATAAAGGATAGATAATGACAGATAATAGCAGATAAAAGATTTAAAGATTATATAGAGCTACAGTTGAGAGGTGTGTGTGAGTGTTGTTGGATCCATAACAGGTTTTATTGAGAAGTTTTGTGGAGATTCCAGTGTTACTCTGAACACTGCTCAAAAGGAACTGAAAGGTGTGGGGAAGACACTGCGGTTAGTTCAGGTACAGTGGAAAAATTGATTCTCGAACTTGAAGAGGAGGAAAGGTAGGCAGACTCACATTTCCAGGGAATTGGTTGACTCTTAGACTCCAGTAGGTGAGGAATGTGTTCCAGGTGTTTGTCTCATACGGTGGAGGGTGGACAGGGTTACCCAGAATGCGGTTGCTTGTAGATGAACGGTGAAGACTGACTGCCACTCAGTTTTCCTGCGGTACTTGAACGGACTGTGGTGCAGATGAATCCCTTGCTCAGTGTGAAGCTCAAACAATTCCTCGGGGGGGAAAGTGGATCCAAACCTCCAGTTTGTATCCCCAGCTCAGTTTGAAGCTCAGTAAATCCTTCCAGGGAGAGAAGGTCCGAAAATCCAGTTTGCAGGATGACTTCCTGCCGAGAGGCAAAGACTAAAAAACAACAATGTTAGGACTCAGGTTGACAAAAACTCAGCTTGACTCAGCAAAACTCAGCTTGGCTAGAGTACCCAAAACTGGCAAACACTCTGGTGTCGAGGTAGTGGCAGTCAGTAGCTTAAGAGCACTCCGTTAACAAGGTAAGTTAACAGACTGGAGTCCTAACACTTCTCTGATCTGAGTGAGATCCGATGAAAACTGATCCATGTAAAAATTAATCAGTGAGTTATAGGAGTTTTTAACAGAAGCCGAGGGTTTCTATTAGCATGAAAATATATGAGATTTTAGATGCCAGCTAATAAAGAAATTCTTATGCTAACATTGGACCTATATAAGATATTGTTATTGGGTAGGGTCATCCCTAATTAATATTTCACATATATTGATCTGATGTTGATTTTCTATCCCACTTTTATAATATCAGCCCATAAAACAAATTTTATTAGCTTTGTCAATAAAAGATGCAGTTTCTCAAATAAACATTTAATTTACTAGTGTACTTCTCTAATATCCAAATTATTGTTGAAAAGTAATAACCCATAAACCTGGTTTTCTCACTCTCAGCAGCAATTACCATCAATAACTTTATTATCTTATATGTGGGGGGGGGAGTCATTTGTGGCTGTTAAAGACACATTAGAAGATAAGGAGTTTGTAACATTTCAGATCATACAATTGCTGTTTTAGTCTAGACTTTGACTAGGCCATTATAAAATCTTAGTTTTATTTTTTCCATTGAACAAATCTGAGATTTGCTTTTGTAGATCTTTGCTCTACTGAGCTAAAAGTCAAGCACTGATTCCCCATAAGTGTCCTTTAGGAATTCCCTCCAGAGAGAAGAAGTTTCATTCACTTCAATAAGTAATTCAGATTTATTAAAGCACAGAGCCAGCAGACCATCACACTCCAACCAACTCGGGGAGACTTGATCTCGTGCTCCATTATTCCCTCACTTGTGAACAAAATCCAAAATACTTAAACTCCTCAGCTGGAGGCAGGAGCTGTCCTGAAACCTGAAGGGAGCAAACCATCTTTTTCCAGTCGAGAATAATGGCCTCAGACTTGTAGGACTTTCATTCCGGCTGCAAACAGCCCCAGCCAATGCTGTAGATTTTGCCAGAAGGAAACCAGCAGAACCAAATCATCCACCAGACCCATGTAACCCTTGGCTGTGCCTAGAAATCATGTCCAGAAAAGTTATTACCAGTACAAGTGAAAGAGGGCAGCCTTTCAGGAGTCCAACATATAGGAACAGGGTCAACTGAATGTGGACCTTGTACAGATACTGAATGGCCCCTCATTAGAGGCTCCTGTCTCCACACTCATGGAGCACCCCCCACTGGACACCACAAAGGAATACCTTCTCCAGGTCCACAAAACACATGCAAACCAGTTGGGCAAACTTCCACAAAGCCGCAAGCATCTTGCAGAGGGTCAAGATCAAGGTCAGGAAGAAAATCACACTGCTCCTCCTGAAGTTGAGTTTTGACATCAGCCAGACTCCCCTCCCCAGCAATCTGGCATATTTTGAACTGTAGATGTGATAAATTATTTCTGAAATGCTGGGTTAAAATTACCTTAGATGAAACTGGAACCAACCTTATCAAAAGATTTTGCTTTTGTCTCATCAGTCTGTGGAAGATTTTTGTTGAGCATCAAGATAATATTGGATAAATATCAGATAGGCTTTTGTATTCTTTCAGTCCACTGTGGAGTTCGTCTTGAAACTCGCCCCTCTGAAACTGATCCGTGCCATGTTTAGACCGAGCTTGGATCAGTTAACCATGCTGAGCTTTGTTCCTTAATACCACTTAAGGCTGATTTATACTTCGAAACTAGGTCCTCTGTCGCAGTGAACAAAAAGACGTCCCCGCCGCCTCCGCATACACTCTGCCGGCTTGTTTTGATTTTTTGACCGAAAAAAAAAAATGTCTGCGTCAAGCTGACTGCAACACACTGCTGCAGGGAGTATAACCAGGCCTTTACACATCACGCTAGCATGGTTCCTTGCCTCCTAGTGACAATCTACGGTAGGCTACTACTGCTGGGATTGAAGGAGGGAATCAAGCAAATCAAAATGGCGGGGCCGTAACATCCAGGAAGTTATGTTTGGTTATAATTGCGATATTTTGTTGTTTACGGAAAGTCAGGCGAAGAAGTCTGCCTTTGGGCGCACCATGCTCTCTTGAAGCCATTTTATAAAATGTGCTGTTGAGAAGATTTCGGTTGTTGTTCACAGTGCTTCCTCTTCTTTTTTTTGTCGGTTGGAAAGCAACTTATTGATATGATTACCGCAGTCTACTGGAAGCTGACTGTAAGGAGAGGATGCCATATGCTCTTTGTTTTCAGAGAACTGAGTCACAACTTAACCATGCCGAGTCCTACTGGTGAACTCATACTAGATTTAGCGTGGTTCGTTTTTGTCTGGCACGGTCCAGTTCCATTTATCTCTGTGCTCAGACCGCTCTCGGCACGGTTTCAAAAGGGTATTGAAAATAGGGCTTATTTTATCCAGTCTCTCTTATTGTTGTATCATAAACTTTAATGGGTATTGTTGAGAGATGCATGATGACACTGAAATTGCAATTTGTGCATTGGATGAAGGAACTGCGCTATAACATAGTTAAAAGCTCAGAAAGTCAACTTTCAGATGCCTGAATTGTTTCTGAAAGTAAATTATAGATAAAACAAATGAGTGTAACCAAAACTAATCAATTTCAGGAGATAATTGTGCATTCATTTTAAGTAGGCTTGAGTTATATAATTAAAGGAAGAATTTTTTGCTTATAGTCAACAGGAGGAATAGGATATAGTAAGAAGTTTAACTGTATACATTAACTTGTAATTTGCTCTGCTGTAAGCAGGCGGTTATCTTCACTTCACAAACATACACACTAAAAGATACTGCACCTGGGTGTTGAACAACAATTATTGATTATCTCTCTTGCTAATTGGGCCCAAGTTAATTACTAGCAATTAAAATCATGAATGATGCATTAGCGGGGATACAATACACACAGCACTGGGGACATGCACACACTCACATGTAAACATGCATATATTTCACCTACACTACACAACTCATTAAAAACACACTCACACATGCAGACATAATTAAATTTTAGGTCCCTGACATTGCAACACTGAACAGTGTAAACCGCCACTGGCAGTCAGATAATTTGATTTACATGGCTTCAGGAAGAACTGCTTCAGTTGAGGTTAAGTAACAATGCCAAAGATATATTAAAAGAAAAGTTGACTTAACTTTCTTCTGTGGGAAACCTGGTTTTACCTGAAACTATAGGGTTTCTGGGATCTCTACTCCAAAGCCTCACATTTGGCCTTATAAGCTTTGCTGCTTCTCCAAACCTGGGCTCCATTCTTTTTGATCAGACCTGAAATTCAGCCAAGCGTGGTTTTCACCTTTTAGCCTCTCTGCTAGTAAGCTGGTCTGTGGGCGCCTCTTCCAAACTACAACAACAGAAGGAAATGAAGGAAGTTTTGTAAAATGGCGCCTTATCTGGTCAGGGTCAGTGCAGTGATCCTTGCAAGTTAACCTCAGATCACATCATGTGTGTGTGTTTCTAGTTCCATTTTATCCCATAGTTATATGTAAACTACTTCTAATTTTGACCAGCAGGATAACATAAACTATTAAAGGTGAAACATTTCAAAATCATCCTTATTGTGGATTTTTACTCCACAACATAATGTAGAAAATGTAGCTTAGTTCTATTAATGAATAAATCCTTAATAAACCTTGTTTTTAGCTACGGTGTGTTTGAATTTATCTGTTTCTGCCTTCACAGTTTGAAAACTTCTCTTACGGTATACTTCTTTTTGGAGGGTATTGTGAGTAACGTAGATGTATCTGCCAGAAATGCAAAGTAGATAAAACCAAAATTTTATGTAAACTTTTTTTTTTCTTTCTTCGATATCCTGTCTGGCAATGTGGCAATAAGAGTAATTGTATAATGCAAAAAAGAGCCCAACAGATTTTGCTTTTACAAGTGGAGCAGTACAGCTATTTCCATAGTGTTCTGCTTGATTTATGCATATAAATAGCTTTATTTTAATTGTGCAGGGAGTTTTACAAATTATATGGACACTGCAATGTTGGTAGAACAGGAAAGGAAAATCAGAGAAAAAAGAAATAAAGGTGAAAGAAAGAAGAGATGAAAGGGAGATAATGATTAAACATCTTCAGTCTGCTTCATCACCTGCAAAGAGATGTCAAAAGAACAGCATAACCAACAGACATGGTACAAGACATACAATAAAGTAACACCAAGATACTATCGCTGAAGTATAAGCAGTATTATTTAATCTGACATGTATTCTGTGTTACGTGAAGATAATATGAGCTTTCTGTATGGAAGTGAATCTCTGAGTACCTGGAACCAAGCACCTGTAGTTGTTTGTGAGAGTGCAGTTGTGCATGTAAAGTTTATCCAAAGGAATAAATGCTCAATAGTGGTTGTGAAGAGCCGAAGAGGCGCCCCCTCCAGAGGACAAGTGCCGGAGGACCTAAAGCCCCAGACGCCCAGAGGGGGGATCCCAAGAGCAAAGGCGCCAAGGAGGGGGCAACCAAAGAAAATCTGACCCCCACCGAGGGGGGAAGCAGAGATGGACAAGAGGAAATTCCCCAGCCACCGCAATGCCAGAGCCCCTGGGAGCCGTGGGGACGAGTCCGCAGGCTCCGCCAGCAGCCAGCCACATCGAAGTGGATCCATCGGCCCCAGGGATCCAAGGCCCCAGGGACGCCCCACCCCCTGGCAGCAGCCCCGGCCGGACCCACTTACTTTTTATGTAAACTATATAGAATCTCTATAGAGTAATCTCTATGGAAGACGTCACAATACTAGCTGTAGATGCTAATTATAGCTTGGTTCACTAATGTCAAGATAAAAACACTGGGGAAATGTAGGAAAACTCTGCATGCTAAACACAGCAAATATACAAGAAATAGGTACATATCAAGAAAGAAGGCGCTACGACTTCTCAATTTCAGGAAAGATGCACGTAAACTCATTTTTGAAACCGACTTTATGACATGTTTTCTGTCTGGGACCTACTTTAAAAGGTTGTTTTAGTTCTCTCTTAAAGGGGTAAATTCTTTGTTTTTCCTCAGTTTATTTTTGTACGAATAACTTGCGATACAACATTGCTCATGCAGATAATTAGAAAAAAGCTAAAAACACAAAATGGAGGCAAGTTAGTGTATAAGTCCCACAACATTTGCAGCAATAATGAAAAAAAAAAGTCAAGGATGCAGTGTAAATGTAAATGTTACTGTAGGAGGTGCTGGCAAAGATTCACTAGGACTTGGAGTTGTGGTGTTGCTTTTTATTTTTTTTTTATTTAACCTTTATTTAACCAGGAAGTCCCTTGAGATTGAAATCTCTTTTTCGAGGGAGACCTGGCCAAGACGGCACACCAGTTAAAATACAAACAGAAATACAACATAGACAAAATCTCACATAGAGGAAAAGACAGATCACATAGGGCAGTTACATTTTTGAATGACATGACATTTTAACATGGCCTTAAATTTATTCAATGGGACTAGATCATTTAAATGGAGCAAGTTTTGCAAATTATTCCAGGACCATGGAGCGAAGTAAGAGAAGGATTTCTTCCCCAGCTCAGCTTTACAATGAGGTATTGCAGGGCGGTCAGGTTTCATGAGGTATCATTGTCATATAGCTTTCTGTATGTAACTTTTCTGTACTGTTACTTAACTGTTACTTGTAATTTACGAAAGAGAGCTTATAATTGAGGGTTTAAAGGAATGGGTTAAAGGCAGAAAGTGAATTTTGTTGCTTTGTGCTTGTGACAGTGTAATGACAATAAAGTTGAATCCTGTTCTATTCTATTCTTCTATTCTCTGACCAAGGACTTGCATGTGATTCCATGTGATGTACAACAGTATGGATGTCTTCTCTCCATCAGGACTTAAGCTGTAGAGAGAATAGGAAAACAGCTTTTGATCAAAGAAGAAATGTGAAAACAGAGTGCTTTCAGATGCTAAAACATAGCATGTTCTAAAGACATTTTAATCAATATTAAGCATTTGTGTAAAGTGATGTGGCAACTTACACAGATCAGTGGCCAGACAATCTGAAAAATGCTGTAACATCTTTAGGAGCTCTTAGCGCTGCAGATTTCCAAACAGCCTGTTAAGATCAGTAACTCCAACCCTGACAAATAGACCTGAGTTAAGAATGATTGATGCGTCTTGAAGATATTCACCCCATAATTTCACCTTTTCACCCTGGAAACGCTTCCTCAGAAGAGCCCATATTACAGCCTAAGCTTGCCAACAAGAAGCAGGCTATGTTTTAAAGCGAAGAACACATGTTTGAGAGGCCTGTTTCTCTTTATCTTGCAGCTTCAGCCTCAGCCAGAGATAGATGTCTGCCATGCCAGCTTGTTTATTTTCCTAACCGATTAGCTTAGATTTAAAGCAGACCATGTTGTCTCCATCTTCCTATTTGTACGTTTGTGTGTGCGTGTTCTTGAGGAGTCGGCTAAGACTCCCTGTTAGGGTGTGTGGGTGTTCGTGTGAAAGTCTCCGTTATTTCATCTCCACTAGGCTGCACATGATAATTAAGCCATGGGGGGTGGGCAAGGGATGCTGGGTTACAGCTTTGAGTAATACTGCACCCTCCCCTCGACAACACTACCTGCCCCCACCCTGTCCTTTGCTTCTTACCTTAACTCCCACCTCCTGCACCCACACACCCCCACTACCATTCCCTCTTCACCTCAGCTCCAATCCCACCTCAGGCTGTGGGAATTTTCTTTAGTCACACTCGGCTTGCCAGGTAAACAAGGCTGAATAGGGAGACGCGAGCGGAGGCCATGGGAGCAAATAAAACAGAGGAGGGTGTAAATGGATTTATCACTGAGCCCCCTCACCCGCTTGCAATGCTGTCACCCCTCACATCCTCCACTCTGGCTCTTTCCTCCCGAGTAAGGTGCCACTATGCTAACTTGGCAGTCTCTTCAACAACTCCAATCCAGAAACTCTGGAACTTAAGTGCTTAGGGAGCTCAGAAGCAGCGAAGTGGAGACATTTTTTTTCTCTCTCTTCCTCGTGTAGGAATTTCTTTTACTCTCCCTTATTGCCTCTCTGTCTGTTTCTATCTCTTTCTACAGAAACAGTGGAGGTAATTCTAAGAGGCAGCTGTGTCAACTTTGTCCTCGCTTGGACTGTGAATGATCGCAGGACACTACCTGTAAGCCCTTTAGTAAAAGCAGACACGCATTCCCCGCTCCTCTCCTCCCTAGACGATCTGCTGCTAATCCAGATCAGAGAGTTAAAAAGCAGGTCAAGCATGAAAGCCTTATGCTGAGTAATGAGAGAAAGAACCGTGATTGGACGTCTATATTTGCACATTTGTCCACATGAGTGTGTGTGTGTGTCCGTGGATTTGCGTACACACAGAACATTTGCAAGATCAAATCCCAAAGCCATCTGAGGCCTCATTTTCAAAGGAGTCCTTCAATCCGAGGGTCCGGAAGAGTTGACTTAAACCTGCAGCCCCATAAGCAGATGCAGAGCTGTTATTTTAATAAGTTTTCCTGCCAAAAGCAGCTTCCAGTGTTTGCTGTGCGCTGTGAGAGAGAAGCGTGAAAGGACACAGTGAAATGTCTATGACACAGTGCTCGCAACATAAGGTGAAGAGAAAAAGTTTGTGGAATTTCAGTCTTTTTTTTTTTGCTGCTTTTTTGTCACACTACCACATCTCAGTTCCTCTAAGTAAAGGTTTATACCCGATACTGTGAACACAAAAAGCTATTTTATTATTCAATCCACTTTATTTCTATAACACATGTCATCTCAAGGCACTTTACAGAGACATTTAAATCCCATTGGATTGGTTAAAAGTTTTCTATGTAAGGAAAACCAGCTGGTTGTATGAAGTTTTTGACTTTGTAGGATTCACCTTGCAGGATCCTTCCTTGATAAGAATATGGTGGCATTTGATATCTGCTTGCATTCTGTTGGTGAATCTACAGCTAGCCATCACACAGGGCATGCATGCAGCGACAGTGGACAGTTTATCGTTTACCTTGATCAGTAAGATTATTGAAAAAGCAGTGTTTCAACAGTTAAAAACTTTCTTAGATATGACCAGCCACTTTGACGTGTTCCAGTCAGGTTTCCGTGCTCACCACAGTACAGAGACCGCCCTTATCAAGGTGTTTAATGACATCCGTATAAATACAGACTGCGGAAGAGCCACAGTGCTGGTACTATTGGACCTCAGTGCAGCATTCCATACTGTCGATCACTCCATCCTGTTAGTGCGCCTGGAAAACTGGGTCGGCCTCTCTGGTACAGCTCTCAACTGGTTTGAATACTACTTAAAGGACAGGGACTTTTTTGTATCAGTAGGCAACTTAAAATCAGAGATGACAAAAATCACATGTGGGGTTCCCCAAGTGTCCATCCTGGGTTCCCTCCTATTCAATATCTACATGCTCCCTCTGGCTCAGTTAATAAAAAACAACATCATGAGCTACCATAACTATGCAGACGACACACAGCTTTACATCACCATGTCACCAGGTGACTATGAACCAATTCAAGCACTGATGAAATGCTTAAAAGAAATCAATGCCTGGATGTGCCATAATTTTCTTCAACTGAATAAAAACAAAACTGAAGTAATAATCTTTGGACCAATAGAGGAGAGATCTAAAGTTAGCACACAGCTTCAGTCGCTTCAGCTAGTAACCACTTATCAGGCCCGGAATCTAGGTGTAGTGCTGGATTCAGATTTGAACCTCTAAAATCATTTAAAGGCAATTACAAGGTCAGCTTTCTATCACCTGAAGAACATTTCCAGGATTAAAGGACTAATGTCTCAGCATGATCTGGAAAAACTAATCCATGCGTTTATTTTTAGTCGAATTGATTACTGCAGCGGTGTTTTCACAGGTCTGCCTAAAAAGTGGATCAGACAGCTGCAGCTGATCCAGAACGCTGCTGCCCGTGTCCTCACTAAGACTAAGAAAGTAGAGCACATCACCCCGGTTCTAAAGTCCTTCCACTGGCTCCCTGTATCTCAGAGAATAGACTTTAAAATACTTCTGTTAGTCTATAAATCTCTGAATGGCTTAGCACCTAAATACATCACAGACTTGCTATCAGTGTATCAACCCTCCAGACCACTCAGGTCTTCTGGCTCCAGCCTGCTCTGCAGACCTAGAACCAGAACTAAACATGGAGAAGCAGCATTTAGTTCCTATGCTCCACTTATCTGGAACAAACTTCCAGAAAACTGTAAAAGTGCTGAAAGCCTGAGTTCCTTTAAATCAAGACTAAAAACACATTTGTTTAGGATTGCCTTCCACTGTTCTAGTTAAACAGTTCAACTAAAACACATTTTCTTTAGTCCAACTATTTTTAATATTCTTTTCTGTTTCTGCATTTTTTACTTTATTTTTTTATTTTTCTTACTTGCTTTCATTCTGTTTTATCTTCCTATATTTTAATCATGTAAAGCACTTTTCATTGTCTTTGTACTGAATTGTGCTATACAAATAAATTTGCCTTGCCTTGCCTTGCCTTTAAGAAGAGACTTCTAAAACATGCACCACAATGTACCTTGAAGAGTTGAAAAATACAGACCTGCATGACCTCAGATTTATTTCTCATCGCAGACAGCATTCGAATGTGTCTAAAAGCCGAGATTCTCTCCCAATCAATCCAGAGAAGCAGAGCCTAGACAGATTGGTTTGCACATTGGTTCTATCCCTCAAGGGAGCCTTGATCACAGTTATTGCTCCCTGTGTTAATTATCATGCACTGACATTTCAGCATTACAAGGGTCTCTCATCTTGGCACACGGGCAAATCTTTTCCTGGCTCCTAAAGAGATTGTGCTGAGCAGGATTAAAGGTTCTTGTGGTGCAATTGTTAGAAGGCGGATTGGATAGGTTAGGCGTACAGACCAGGATGGTCCGCTGCACACTGAGTGTTCAATGAGTGCACCTCTGCTATGCATTGCAACAAAGAACGCTGCTAATCGATACATCTTTGAAGCAGCATTATCCGTCCTAATCCCAGGTTGTCATTAATACCCACAGTGTCATTTGTTATGTACCGAACCATTGACAAATTGATTTTGTTGTGAAGAAATGATGAATATATTGAATTTGAAAGAATGCTTTTCAGTAGAGCTTTGAGATTGAAAGTTAGAGCATCTAAGGACCCAGTTGAAATTAAAAAATTTAAATAACTTAAAGGCATCTTTTAAGATTCCTGAGGTGGTGTCTGTGATGTGATGATGTTTTTTGCAGGGGCCAGAACCTCACTGTTGCTATACAGAGGCTGTATCAGGGTGAGGTGGTAGGAGGAGGCAGTGGTGGACTTAAGACTTTCAGGGCCCAAGGCAAAGGCAGATATGGGACCCTCTGAAATGAGAAGACAACACACAAAACAACAGATATGTAAACAGATCACACATGCATCATTGTTTTATGTCCCTCTCTTTTTGTTCCGTGCCGTCTCTCTTCTTTTTACTTTCCTCTTTTTCTCTTCTTTATTTACTTTTAGTTGTTTAGTTGTTTATTTACTCTTAGTTGTTGTGTTTCTCTCCCCTTTTTCCGTCCTTTTTATTCTTCCTCTGTCCTTTTCTTCGTTTTTCTCTTAGTCTTTGTATTTTCTCTCTTTTTTCTCTAAACTTTTATTTTACAAGTCTTAGCAAAGCTTGCAATATGGACGTCCCTTGACTCAAGAAAGCCTGAAGTTTTCCTGAACGTTAAACACGAAAATCAAACAAAAACCTGATGTTTCATCCTGAGCTTTCCTGTCATAATGCTAGCTAGGACACCGCCCAACCCACCCAATGACCCTGAATAAGATATAAAAAAAGTATATATATATATTTTTTTAATTTTAAATCAAAACGTAAAATATTTTGAAATGTATAAATATATTTATTTTTAGACGTTTAAGACAAATGTTTAATCTTTAACGACTAGTAAAGCGTCATTCTATTTTTCGTCGCATTAGTGTCATATTTTCTCCCTAGCTCGCAAGAATGTTTACATATCGACTCTTATTAAAAGTTGTACATGCGCAGTAGCTCCTCTGCAATAAAAAGGTATAGGAGAGCTCAGGGCACAGCTAAGCAACGACCTGAGGTGACAGGAAGTGTATTTGCTCGCCACCTCCCACTAGAGGGCAGACGTTTTGTGGGTGATTGACAGGTTCGAGTCGCGGGAGTTGGAAATGCAATGGCGACATAGAGAGAAAGAAAAGGCGCAAGTAACGTCATTTTCCAGGACCTGCTTTAGCAAGAAGGCTTGGCTAACTGCATGCAGCGAGGCTAAGGCTGTATTCTGCTTTCCCTGCATACTTATTCGAACGTCAGGATCTAAACCCAACATGGATAAAGACAGGTAGGACTGATTTAAAGCACTTTTTTTTAGAAAAGGCAAAGAAGAATGAACAATCTGGGATTCACATGGAAAATAATATAATATAGTGTACTTTAATATAATATAGCGTGCCTCTCCTGGTGAAAACTCCACCAATCACCACTGGCTGAAGTGCTTATCAATAACATTCTGATACTCAATAGTTATTCAGCTTCACATGATAAACCCTCCCCAACAGGTGAAAGCTGTTGTTCAAAGACGGATGAAAAATAATTTCAGCAGGAAAAATACACAGATACAGTATAAAGAAGTAGTAAAATAATGAGATGTGTCCAAAGATAGAAAATAAAGTTTTTCAAAAAAGGCAGTAATAGTGTTTATGTAACTTTGTGGTTGGGGGGGTTAGGAGGCTGCTGACTCCACTGTTCAACTTGTTCAATTTTTATTTTAATCTGGAAGCGCCCTTCTAGACTTAAAGGGAGGTTCAAGCAGCATAATGCAGACCAATGAGCACAGCATGTTAGTCAGGAAGAAAGTTGTGGAAATGTTTAAAGCAAGGGTAAGCTTTGAAAAACATTATCGTAAGCTTTCAGCGTTTCCCAGAGCTCTGTTTGAGTAGAACATGTCGAGGCAATGGACCAACTGTAGATCTACATACGTCCACCTGAACTGATAGGATGGAGAGCCATAATCAGGGAAGCACCCATGAATAGAAATTGAAGACATAGACAGCTCAGGTCCAGAATCATTTGACAGGACCATCTGGACACCACAAACCATGAAATAAACCAACACTGAAAGAAGTCCTCAGTAGAGTTAGACTACCCCTCCAGGGGGAAGAAGCAGGCGTCTGGAAGATGGTTCTTTACTCCAACTTGATGAAATTAGAATATTAGATATGGGCTATCTGCTGCATTAATAATAATAATCCAAGTTTAATTATTTCACATTGGAGAAATTTACCTCTGTATTTAACTCATCCCCTTGGGGAGCAGTGGGCTGCCATTGTGTGGCACCCGGGGAGCAATCAGGGGTTAAGGGTCTTGCTCAGGATCCCAGAGTGCAGGCTGTGGGGATCAAACCTGGTACTTGCAACATTCTCAGAGCACAACTGACTGCTCTAATCACTGGGCCAACAATCCCCAATTATTGATGCTTAATTTGTTTTAGAACTCAGTTCAGTTGAGCTACAGTACATAAATAACTGCATAAATGCACTTCTTACTATTTCTATAAACATCTAACGTTCTGACAGCTGTTTTTCTTTGTAGAATACAACATCAAACATGGACATTTATCCGTTCATCAATGTAAAAAAGCTATAACTTTTTTTATATTTGAATCAGCACACAATTTAGATCAGCTATATGTTTAAAACATTTTAAGAGGAATTATGTCTTAAGGTTAAGAAATATTGCTTTCTAACTTCTGCCATCTTTTAGGGCATAAATCCATGATGTTATTGCTTAGTGAAAATCCAACATTTGTTATGTTGAATCTGCAGCAACATGCTGGTCAGAGTGCCAAATGCATTAGGGCTCAGAACAGAAAGAGTGGAAAACAGACTCAGATTCAGACACTGCCAGGAGCTTTGGATTTGCCAGCTATGCCTGTTTCCTTTCCTTTAACAACCAATGACATGCAGGAGGGAGGAAAATACACTTCCTCTCATGCAAGTGTGAATTCTGAAATGTTGCAAACTATGTAGTGAATTTTGTTCCATTGTTTTTGCAAGAGTGGAAATCTAAACAATCCAGAAAAAAAAGAAAACTTCTTAATCAAAAGAAGGTTTTGAGAGTAACTTTATTTTTTTTTTCAAATAGAATTGTTTAAAAAAAGTTTTTCATAGTATTTTTTTTTCTTTTTAATATCTTATTTAGTCAAATCTTGATATTTTCAAATTGTCTGTATATTTCATTTTTTTCTAATTTTCTTTTTTATATATATTTCTCAAATATTTGCTTTTTTCTTTTTGCAAACTGCTTTCTATTCAAATTGTGTTTAACAGATGATATTCTCTTCACTTCTAGAGGCGGGATTTCCTGGGATTTCCATTCTTCAAAAGTCTGGATTTTGGTTTGGTTTTATTCATAAATCTAATGGATGATAGGAGCCTAAACTGTTCAGTAAAATTAGTTGATTTTATTATACATCATACACATAAGAAGTAAAGAAAATTGTGCTCTTAATAGTTTTGTATTTTTCACCATACAGGAAGAAAATGTTTGACTGATGGAAGCAATATTGTAGTTTTGACCACATTCCAACAATAATTGACGGATTCAAAGAGATCTTTGAAACCCAACAGATAAAAAAACTGCAAAAACTACATCTTCTGTTATAAACGTAGTATTTGATATGTTAACTGAGCAATAAAGACCATTGATCAATATATAAAAACTTACTTTAGACATTTTATATTAAGAAAAATGATAATTAAATACAGCGCATAAACAAAAATCAAAGTAAGTAGTTTTTTTTCTTGAAATAAACATATTTCCGTTGGTATGAGCAGGTAATTAAGACAATGGAATAAGATTATATATGATTAAAATAAGAAAAAACAGCTATTAATCAGCAGATCATGTTATTTACCAGCTTAAATTAGGGCAAATACACTTATTTTAAAAAATCTTTACTAATTTTTCATTTCTTTTTTGCAGAGGTGAGCACTTTCCATCCGGGATGTGTAGATCTGCATATGAACTAAATCTAAAACTAATGCCAAACTAGACTCAGTACACATGGCACTGAAGTAGTTATCTATATAAATAATATAAATGCATAATTAAATTCCCTTACACAATAGCAGAAACCTATTTTCTTTAGCCTTAAATATGGTGTAACCTCATTTACTCCTCAAGGAACACCATATGAACTTTTGAGGACAGCAGAATTTTTTTGGCAGCAGAAAAATCTGGTGGAGCAGTAAATCACATCTCCCTGAAAATCTTTGAAAGGTTTGGAGCAGCGGGTCACAGTTTATGCGCAGACTGCACGGGGAGGTTTTTAGGTTAACCCTGGTTTCCTCTTTCTTTGCTTGCTACCTGTCTGCTGATATTCCCCTCCTCCCTTTTACCACCAGTTGAAAGTTTTCAATCAGCGCCAACTGTTCTGCCTCAGGGGAGAGTTGCACTGCAATTGCATTAAAACATGGACATTTTGTTCATTATTATGCTCTTTGTTTCCACCACTTTAGAGTTGCTAATGTACGCCGGTGTCCTCACATGCCCTGACATTCTATCATGACATCCAACAGCAGAGGAGGAACAGTTACACCCTAACCCAGCCCAGAGGTTTTTAATACAGGCTTTATGAGTTTACACAGGTGGAGGTCATGGACCGCTGTTTTTCTGCAAAGCATATAAAATCTTTACAGAAGGTTGGACACTCATGTCTTCGACATTCCTTGGTGAATTTCCGTGAAAAAAAAAGATCCACATAGTGACCATCATTTGCATTAGTAGGCGGTTCTGCAGAAAAATGAAAGGCTCAATTGTGAGTATGATTATGATGGCAGTTTACTTCCTTCCTTTTCCTTCAGGAAGCTGTTTTATCAAAAAAATACAAAATAAAAATAAAAACATGTACACACACACAGACCCCAGACTTGTCTCACTCTTTTCAGGGCCTTTCCATCGACAACAGCCTTATTTAACTTTCTCTCTTAAACCAATCCCTGCTGAGTTCTGATCAAGGCGAGACAGGCAGCAGGAAAGTTCAAAGCGTTTATTTAACTAACAGGTGCGAGGGGCTGCTCGTCTGCTGCGGGGCGGATCTCTGCAGGGATAGGAGAATACAGGTCAGTGACTGGATGTGTGGCTGAATACGACTTGGAGCTAGTCACTGACCTGAGTCAAAGTTCAGTCCGTTGGTGAAGAACACAGCAGAATCCAGGAGGGAGGTTTGACCGCAGTAGCGGCGGGCGACGCCCCCAGAGTTCCTAGAGAGTGAGCGGAGCGGGCACCAGCCGACGCCGAGCAGCAACCGAGTCCAGAAGGGAAATCCAAGGCCAAAGTCAGAAGACGGTTCCAGGTTCAGAAGCTGGTAGAATCAAAGATCAGATAGGACAAACAGAGCTGACAGGGGTAAGGCAAAAAAACTCGAAATCCTCAGGGCAAAAACTGCTCAAGATCAGGAAAACAGGCAGACTACAGGTTGCTAGCGAACGTCTCACAAAAACACACAAATAACCTGGCGCTGATGGGAGGCAAACACACAACCTAAATAGTAGAGGAACCAGGTGGAAATGATCGGCGATAATCAGCCGCAGAACCAATTAGACAGGGGAGCAAGGAGCAAAGGAAAAAACCAAACCATCAGCGCCAAGATCATGACAGTTGTTTGCGGAGAGTCAGGCGAAGAAGGCAGCCTTTGGTGAATGTACTTGACAGAGTCCACTTTTTGGAAGTGGATACTACAAATGACAGTCCAATCAGGCCTAATACATGCAGGAAACAACAACAGACATTGAGGTTTACTGCTAAACAGAATCATCACTGGAAGTCGTGTGGTACTGTAGGGAAGCTAGTATTTTTATGAATGTCTGAAATTTCATGATTACAGTGGCTGATTGTAAGGAGATGGTGCGGTCTGCTCATGCACTGTTTGTTATCTGAGAACCGAGCAAGAACTGAACCCTACTGATGAACAAGTACCTGTTTCGGCACGGTTTTCAAAAAGGGAGTGTAAATGGGCTATATGTTTCTTTATGTTGAATTTTGGTTCACTAACCTTCTTGTGTTTGGGGACAAACTTTGAGAAGGTTAGAGTGTGATGTCACTGGTGAACCTCAGTAGATTCCAGAATCCGTCCAGGTTAGTTTGGCCGGCCACCTTGTCCCAGTCCTGACTCTCGCTTTGCCACGGTTATCGTTTTGATATCCTGCTTCTCCTGAGCTACAAAACACCGTCTCACCTTACCTTTGTTGTCCGGGTGATTCATCCACAAAGTAGAATACTTTAGGGTCCCAGACAGAACCTTCACTGAACGCTGCCGTGCTCCAGCTATAGTTACTGGACTCCCCGAACCTGGAGCATCTCTGGAGAATCTGGTGAACCCAGGGAATGTTGGTGGCTTTGCTTGGTTTTCCACAGTTGCTAAAGCACCACGACTCCACCCAGTAAAATCAGGACCTGCAATGTTGAGGTAAAACAGACAACCAACAAACTGAATGACACGGTGGAGCCTTTTGCCCATGATGTGAATTGGTTTGGTTCATGAAAGCACCCAAAAATTTGGACTTTTATCCATTTGGTTTGATGTTTGATGTGAACGAATCTTAACTGTTTCTTTGGTTGGCCTTCTGGAAGCATCAACAGCAGATTTCTGTCTATATATATAACATATATACTGTTCACAGGCTACAGCCATGTCCTGAATTCCTTCTTTTCCAGCCACTTTTGTTAAAATATGCATTTTCCCATTCTCAAGCTTTTGTCTCTGCCTTAAACTTCTTTTCCAAACATGCAGCTTTACGATCAAGCAATTTGACGCAAATATATCACGATATAATTATCTGACAAAATTGTTTTATAAAATTATTTAAGAAAAATAATTAATAAAGCATTTTAAATGCCACAATTATGGCCTTAATTTAAAAAATATAAATTTAATGACTTTTAATGACCCACAGAAACCCTGTGTCTAGTTTGTTGAATTACTTCTGGAGAATGATTCACTTTTTGCAGTAGAAAAATCGAAATCTAGATTAGTAATTTTTTCTTAAAATAAGTGCATTTGTTCTTGTATTGAGGAGGTAAAAAGACATTTTGCCAATGGAACAAGACAATTTACATTTGAAATAAGAAAACACAATTGCATTGTCTTGTTTCCGTTGCATGTTATCTAATTATCTTATTTTAAGAATAAAAATACTCATTCCATTGGTAAACCTAATCAAATTAAGGGTAAATACATTAGATTTAAGAAATTTTTACTTATGTTACTCCGGTCCCATAATTTCTCTGATTATTGAAGACAGTCTTAAATTAGCCATGGTGTGTATAAAATAGTTGGATTTAATTGGTCCTGATTTCTATCTTTGTTTAATAAAAGTGTTTTGTTTCTTTGTAACCTCGCAAGCTCTAGCTTTAGCTAAATCCAATTCAGTTATTTCTAAAGCGCCAATTCACAACACGTCATCTCAAGGCGCTTTACAGAGACATTTCAACTAGATCATCCAGTCAAATTGATTCAAAGTTTTCTATCTAAGAAAAAAACAGTTGATTGCATTGACTTCTTGACTCAAAGGCAATCGCTCACATCATATGTATAAATAATAAATGCACCAGGAGGAAAACCTGACTGGGGTAGCTGAACCAGTCGGTTCCCTATAATTGATTTGGAGCATGTACCAAACAAAAACTAAATACTGATTTATCAAAAGAAGCTTCAACCAAGTACTACTTTAAGTGTGTGTAAGCTTATGTAACGCGGTCAATGCAGATTTGTATTTTCTTGTTACAGATTTGTTGCATTATATGAGAAAAAAAATGTTTTTTTACAAAGCAGGCGTTTTACGAAGAATGTATAGAGTTGCTATATACATCTTGTATTATAATATATCTCTGTTGTACCAAATTATCCACTCCTTAGTGCGGATCTCTTTTTAAGTATCTTGTAGTCGGAGTGGGTGTTTACCCATTTTTCATCTTTATACTGTTTTTTTCAATAGGTTTTCCTGCTTTATCTCCTTCATTTTGTTGTATGGATTCTCCCACATTAGCATCTTCCCTTTGCATCCTCTTTTGATTGCTTTCCTCAGCTGCTTCTCTGCCGTTTTTTTTTTTTCTTTTTGCCTCACCACATGCATTCTTCTTCTCTCTCCTCGTTTCCCTCTCCCTCACAAGCTTTTTATGTATATCTTCTGGGCTTGCCGGGGATGCAAATGACACAAGAAAGTGATAAAAGTTGCATGTTGGCACCAATATAATTAAATATTAAAGGCTCATTTTTCCCCTCTCTCTTTCTTTGAGATGCCTGTGGATATTGCTTTCACATTTCAGAGGAAAGACAAAGAAAAATCTATGAGACTTGATTTGTTCCCAAGCCTCTGTGGCTTGTTTTTACCCAATGACTGAGTCACAAAGGATGACAAAAAGCTTGTTTATGGGAAAGCTTCGTTAATTGCAGACAACTCGATGAACTGTGCAGGCAGAGGGGGAACCTTCCTTTTTTCTGCAGGAAAAAGCAAAACTTTAAATATCCCAGTAGGTTTCCATGCATGGGAGAGGTTTCCCAGTGTTGCCGGAGTCTTGTCCATTTTCTCTCTCAAAGAAGAAAAAAAAAAAACTGTAACCAATGTTTGTCTTCAAGGTTGATTAATGTATTTTGCTAAACATTTTTCCACTTCTAGCTGTGCTGTTACATCATTGTTACATCTGTTATTGTCATGCAAAGTTTGACCCACTTTCTTTCCTTGCATTGTTCCTTAGCTTAGTTCCAGCAACCCTGCTTTCTATTCTATTATTATAGTGATTGTGAAAAAGGAAAATCATTGAGTGCTGATGCTCTTCTCCCTCTGCTTTGCTCACACCGTCTGCTTTTACATGTCATTGTATGTTTGCATCATCTGTCGACTTGGTGTTGCTTTGCACTGTTCCAGTAAGGGTGTGTGTCATGACTGCATCCCTGCATGGGGTGTAGGCCTTTCTGCTGTGCTCATCCAGGCACAGCTAAAAAAAAAGAGATGATGGAGAAGAAGAGGAGGAGGAGGAAGACTGGGCTTGTTGGTTTTAATTGAATTGTAAATGCAAGCAGAGGGGGATAGGGGCTGCTCCTCGCTGGGACAGACAACAGATGGAAGGCAGGGCCTGGCCTTCAGGGTGAGAGGGGCCGATGGGTGGGTGGAGGGGAGATGGATGGAAGGATGGGGGGGAAGGGACAGGCAAAATGGTCTTATGCAGGAAAATGACCACAGTCTTTTTGCACTCTATGATTCATATCTGCTACCCCTTTCAGTTAGGCTTTTCCCATATTTACTTAATTTCCTCCCACTGCTCTGTCCATCAGGGACAAATATGATTCTGCCTGTAAAACAGAACAACACTGACTGATTCATGTTCTTTCCCATCTACTGTGTTTTTCACTAGTACACTTATTTATGCATATATAATCTGTGTTGCAGGAACTGATCATCAGTCACAACCAGGTTGTGAGTTGCAGAATAACATGCATCTTTTCTCTCTGCTCCTTTTCCTTGAAAGAGAAGAAAATTACCCCAGTCTGCCCTCCTCAGGTGAAAAGCTCTCAGAGATCCTTTTCACTGTTCTGAGCAGCTCAGACACACACATATGCACAAGCAACATCACTAGGTCAATACAGGCTTTACCCCATGACTAGATTAAGGGCATTTGGGTTGTTTGGGCATTTGCTATGATAATAGCTCCACATGGGGTTGTTCTTCATTTCATTCAACTGCTCAGCAATCTGGGTTGATTTGTTTTTTAACCAGTTTGGAAATTTAGCAGAAATATGACTGTGTTGGATATGTTTTTTGTTTGTTTAGCTTTTATAAATTCAGCTTTAAAATGATTAATATCTTTATTTATATCAATAATGTGATGTTAAAACCATAAACAATTTATTTGACTAGGACTGCCCATCCCAATCCAATTTATATGTACAGTACATTGATTGAGCAGCTGATTTAACAGCCAGTCTAGAAGAAAGTTTTTCTGACACTCTCCACAAAGAGGTTACGTAAAATAGTGTCTGTTAGTGAATCTACATATGACAGAAAATTAAGTGGAAGGAAAAGGTGCAACATACTGTATACCGAACATACATGTATTTTTTTTTTATCCCTTTCCTAGCTGAAGACAAGCATCCCCATAGCATGATTCTAACACCTCCGTGTTTGCAGTAAAGGTTTTACTTTTGTTGTTATTTGGTTAGTTTTTTTCATCTACAGGTTTTTTAATATTAGTTCTGTCAGCCATTATTTTGACATCAGCTTACCTATCCCTGATATGAGCCAAAATAGATTTCTCGTCCTCCATTCACTCGATAAAAAAAATGACAAAAAGGAAACAAACGTTATACAAGTCTCAGTTTAAACAAAAAAACAAACATTTAGTAGCAAATCAAACTAAGCATTAAAATTTGATAGCAAATTGCATTGGGTTTTGAATGTACGCAAATCTTCTTTCTGGGCACCCCCCCTTTAGCCTCGTGAGACCATCCTGATCTCGCAAGC
>NW_015150830.1:567768-573088 GCF_000732505.1 Cyprinodon variegatus
CCCCTTCCCAAAATTACTTCAGCGGAAGGTTTTCAGATGGATATGCGGAGCAAATCCATCTGGTGGAGTCAGGTTACCCCCCCTTTTGTTGACAAAAAAGTTTTTGGCATCCCTCACTTGTTGAACAAAGAAAAGTTAACTGCAATAATATAAATATAACAATTAGATAAACTACTATTTACTTCAAAATGCTAAAGCGAGTAACCTTTAAAGTTCAATTATATTAAGTTTAGATGTATATTCTACTGTCTAAGAGATTTCAACATCGCTATTAATAAATAAATAAACTCAAACTGGGTCATTTATACGAACTATTTCAGCCTTGCGTCCTGCAATTACCGTTCGCCACCTCTAGGGGTACTGCCATCCAGTTTGGTGACCTCTGTACTTATAAATCACGAAATACAGGCACATGTGGACCAATACCGGTACAATAAAAAAAACGCTCATATCAGCCAATGATATCTGGCTGATTAATTGGTCGGTCTATAATTAGTTCACATATTCACATCATTTCATATATTCTACATTTGGTGAAATATGTCGGTCTGTCATAAGTTTGTCTTTTTCTCTGTTTCTCCTCACCAGCAGAGTCTGAGTGATTCTCCTGACAGACTTGTCTTTGCTGACATGATGTCACTGCGCTGCCTTAGTTCATATCTCTCCTCCCAGACAGAGAATTCTTGGGGCCAGACAGTCCTGCTCCAACATCCATCTGAAACCAGCACATGCACTGTTGCTCTCTAATAACTCCACTCAGCTGCCCGTCATTCCTCACCCTCCTCTACCAAATTAATCCCCCCTCCACGAGCCTCACAGACCTCCAACTGCTGCATTTATATTCTGTTATTAATCTGTAGATGCGTCTGCCAAATAATTAACCTGGCAGAGTTATTTATTCCCTCGATACTATTTTCCTATGTTTAGGAGGTGGACGATGCCATTGAAATGTCCTCTTTTAGGTGAAGGAGACTCAGGATGGGTGGGTGTATTGGATGTGAATAGCTATGGGGTTTGTAGAAAAAGGCCCAGAGTTTCTCCCTCAGCAGGCTGGCTACAGATGATTCATGTGGGGGTATTTTAAATGCACCTGTAACCTTTTCAGCTAATGAAAGTGAGGATGTAGTAATAAAAAGGGAAAAGCTGGGTATGAATCATGCATGGGTTTATTCCCAGCATAGCTCTATTGATAATCTCCTAGGTGCACTTATTTTTTTTTTAACAGAAATTCATAACAGTTGCTAACAGTCCTTTTTATACAAACATGATGTGTTGCCAGTGCAAATACAATAATGCCCAGATTGTAAACAGAAACAAGCGTTTGCTCTCTGGTTTGTATCGAGGTAAAAACCCATCCTTGTTGGGTGTGATTATTTCTGGGAGAGACGTAATGTGTTTGTGCCTGAGGTGAGAAGGGGTGGATGGAGGAGACATGAAGGCTTTGGCCTTGAATTTCATCCAGCACTGCCTCTCCGTCTCCCTGTGCCCATTTCTCACTGCTGGAGAGAGAAACACAGGCTGCAGGGAGTGTGAGGCCAGGGCACAGCTGGTGGAGCGTTGGAGCTTCACAACTTTTCTCTGTTACAACCTTTAAGGAAGGATGAAACATGAGGAATCATGACCATGTTTAAGGGGCAAAGAGGTTGGGCTGGAAAAGCTTTATTTAATAAATTTCTATATCAGGAGTTGGGCTTACATTAATATTCAGCCTTGCACTCTGATACCCATAAAATGATCAAGTGTTACAAATTAAAATCCATCAAAACCAATTGCCGTAAGAATTCACTGATTCTGATATTGTTCAGCTGAGTGTTATAAATGATCAGCATGATGATGCTTCTCAATAATTTAGGCTATTAAAGCAAATAAATAAAAATGATTCACAGTTTTTATCATATAGGCCTATATTCTTTATATATCCCAGAGCAATGCATTTTAATTGTACATTTCTCTTAATACTGATGGATAAACAGGTACTGAAAAGCCTTTGTCCAGTTTCTGAGAATATTTGACCCTTTAAAAGCATTTTCTAATACAAACAAATTTTATTTAATTTTCATCTTACTGCCTATTGGTAAAGATTGATAACTTACCACCTGTTCTAAAGACAGTTTCTGACTCCCTCCAAAATGATGAATGCAAACCCTTACTGGCTCTTAGCAGTGTTTTGCATTTAAGTATTTAAAGGTACACTATGCAACCTGTGTTGATTTTCCAGCGGGGCTCCCCCCAGAGGGCAAAAGTAAAAGTGCACTGTTGTAAATATGCACAGCTGTTCCCCTGGTTTCTCCGTCAAGCCAGGCGCGGTTGTTTTGAGCTTAGCAGACAGGCGAACGCAACGAATGACTAACACAGTGAAAGTATGAACATGCACACAGAGAGAGAGAAACCATTCCAATGTTACTTACAATCGCATCAGCAGAAACGCGAGGTCCGCGTCAGCCTTGCAGCCTTCTTTTTATTTTAGCTCTCGCCATTCGGAAAAAGCTTGCCCGATGTTCACCCCTGTATGACTCCTCTCTCTGTCCGGAGCCCTTTTCCTCTTTCTTGCCTGCTCCGACATGGGCTTTCGCTGTTTTCACGCTGGTTCCGCCATGATAACTGCACAAAGATCGCCACTGTGCTAGCAACGAGCATGCTTTTAACTGGGGGCGTGTAGCAGTTCTCGCCGTAAAGCAAGACCGACTCTCGCGAGACTTCTGAGCCTGTGGGTGCGGGTCGGTGCTCCTGTAATTGCAAGTGCGGTATTTCCCCCACAGACCACCAGGGCGGCCGAGAATACCTTTGTTCAACCTGAAATGACTAATTTAATCATCCAAAACGTTATGGAACACATTAATTAACTGAAAAATGTTGCATAGTGTGCCTTTAAAAGGAAATTGAGAGAAAGGAAAAAGTACAAAACAAGGAGGGATACCCACATCTTTGAAGTGATAATAAAGCTTATTTATATTAAGACATTAAGCATTCCAGACAATTATGACCTTAATCGTGGAAAAATAATAAAGCTGTGTTACTGCACTACTTTGCATGGGTCTATTACATGAAACCTAACCAAACGTTATGAATTCTTAGCTTTTTAAAGTGACAAAATGTGCGGGTATGTTTTTTTGAAGGCATTGTTAAAGGATTTCCTTTGACTTATTCTCAGATGGTTCGTCCTGTTACTTGTTTTCTGAAAACCTCCGCTGCGTCTCACTCTGTCCATCTTTGTTGTTGGGTCCTTGGGTAGGACCCTTCACCTGCCATGCCTGCTGTTGGTGATCAGAGAGCCGGTCAGTGAGCCCCAGGGGAGATGTGACTACAGTCTCACTTAACACCATCAGCGTGTGAACGACTGAATGTAGTTTGGATCCCTTTGGAGACCTTGAATTAGAAAAGGCAAAAAGATAATTGATAAAGTATATAAGTACAGGCTCTTTACCATTTCATTAGACTTAAGGCAACTCAGATCCATATCTAGGTTATATAAATGCTGAGAATTTTATCTTGAAACAAAATTTTTTTGTGTGAGATTAACATTTTTTACAAACAAATGAAAATATTAAGGTTATAGTCATCTTATTTGACATTTTTTAAATGTACACATCAAAAAATTGCCACATCCTGCTGCCCTATATGTTATTTTTGTATTTTCCAAATTTTTTCAATTCTTTTGTAAAATCATCAATACATAATCATAAAACACACATGTAAACTAGTAGCCATGTTTAGTTTGAACAAATTATGGGTGCAGCTTCAATACCACGAGGCCTCCTATATGTTATGAGCATGGGTTCATGCTCCTTTCCAGCAATCATGGCCTGCTTTTTCTACCACTGTAGATTCTCTTTATATGTAGATCTGTTTCTGTGCACTCATGTTGATTTATGTGACTTTGAAGGAGGATCTAAATTTGTAATACCTCTTCCAAAAAAAGATATCCTGTTTATGCTGCTATAAGTTTAGGCTAGTGGAGGACATAGGGGCCTCTTTTTATAATTGTGCTTAATTGGATCTCTATTCCCCAATGCTGCATATGTTTGTTGCTCCCATAACTTGGTGTTCTCTCTGCTTTTTCTTGAACTTGTAGCTTCATCTGTTCTGTTCCTGTTTTGCTGTGACGCCATTCTGGATTGAGATATCAACTGGGATTAACACCTTTGCTTGTAGACACCTTTGTTGGAGTTTGGCCTGCTGTTCAGTGTGGTCCTTTGTCTTTTAAACTGATTAACTGAATGGGCGCTCTTTCATCCCCTGACATGAGAACTGGCTCAGCTTGTCTTCCTGGATGTGTGTTTCCTCACAGGAAGCTGCGGAGCTAGTTCAGTTTCCTTTCGTATCTGTGCTTCTTCTTGTGTGTCTACTTTTACCCCTTGAACCCCAGTTGGCCTCAGCAGATGGCCACTCAAACTGAGCCTTGCTCCACTGGAGGTTTCATCCTGTTAAAAGGGAGTTTTTCTTCTCCACTGTCACTGCATACAAGCTTGGCGTGTGCATCTGTTCAAGATGAAAAAATGCTAAAATTGTTGCCGCAAGGAGGAGCATGTCTTGCAAGTCAGTGACTGGATGCAATCAGCTGGTTTTCCTTGATAGAAACTGTCAACTAATCAGATTATTGTCTCTGAAAGTGCCTTGAGATGATATGTTTTGTAATTGCTTCTTTTTAAATGAACTGAATTAAAGCCTAATAGAACTTAGCCAACCTTGAAAAGTATACAGCCTGTGATTGGCCATTTTTTAAGGAAATATTTCCTCTTGAGACAGAGGACTCGCTGAGGCATTGTCTGACCAAAAGCTGTTGTCTTTAGGAGAGTAATTCTGACTTTGTATCCAGCATTCATCAACTGATAATTTTATAAACACAATGCTGGACATAAACGAGCAATGCTTAACAGTAGCTGCAAACCCAATTAAAAGGAAAATGGAGTTCAGCCAAGCCTTACTCCTCTCAGTATAAAGAGTGAAACTCACATTAGCTCAGCTCATTTATGAAGTTCCAAATTTAATGTCAATCATCACTTTAGAGCATATCAATACTGCAGTAATAACACAGTCACGATTGTATTTTCCTTAAAGGGAACTGCTACTCTTCTGAAGACGGTTTGCTAACATCACTAACCACAAACAGGAAAATTGTTCTCTTTTAAGAGGCATGATTTATTGAAAAGTAGCAAATTATAGGCGGGATACTTTCATAGGTTTGCTCCACTATAAAAGTGAAAAAGGTTGACACAAGTGGGGAGTGGTGGCCTAGTGGTTAGAGCATTGTGCTTGGGTCTGAGTGCAAGCCCCACTCCCACGGACTGCCACTCTGGGTCCTTGAGCAAGATCTTTAACC
>NW_015150830.1:573797-576793 GCF_000732505.1 Cyprinodon variegatus
AGTAAAGTAAAAATATCAGAAAAATCTACTTGAGTACAGTAACGAAGTGTTTGTAATTCGTTACTTCCCATCTCTGCTTGTGACAGTGTAATGACAATAAAATTAATTCTTCTTCTTCTAAAAAGTGCACAGAAACAGAAAGGCAGCTATGTACAGTGGCTGAGTGCAGAAAGCGCAGTGAAGAAGCAAGCACTTATGCTAGGGTAGGTTGGTACTGAACCTACACACATAGAGCAATCAAAATACAACTGTGGATTAAATACAACTGCTCTTTTGAGGAAGAATTCTGACATTAAATACTACGGTTTTGAAAATTAAAAACCATTCATAACGTTTCTTGCCCTTCAAAATGATGGTGTACAAGTCCATAGTAAAAAAAAAGAAGAAAAATGCATTTAATTTTGAAGAGACAAAATATAGAAGAGTCAGCTGAGTCTTGCAGTTTTCATATGTAAAAAAAAAAAAGAAGAACTTCATTTTCGAAAACACTGTACATGTTCCCTACCCTGATCTTATCCTTAACCACAAATGTGACCGTCACTCCAAAAGGAGCGTGCCCTGGAGTAAAGTCATGATATCGAATTAAGCGTATCATATGACACCATGAAAAACTTTCTGTGTGATGTTCTTTTTTTTTCCTTTTAACATTCAGCCAAGTCCAGACAAGAGAGGGAAAATATAGCCAGTAACAACTGGGCAGCTGTTGGAGCCCATCCACCTTGGATGTCAGCCTAAGTGTAATTATTTTTCACGCATGCCATGTTGACCAGATATATGCTGCATGGTTTCAATTCTTCAGGCCTCCTGTGTGGGCTGTACGCTGACATCTGCATGCAGACATGCAGCTCTGTCCCATGTAACTTGACATGTAGCAACAGTGGGAGTGATTCCATGGTTCTGCTGGGCAAAGAAAACAGAAAATAAAATCCCTGCCTTCAGAATCAGCTGAAACACTGGTTCAAATCTGATGTGGATTTCAGAATGTGACTGACATTGATTTATTTCCATTTAAAGCACTGGGAATGACTCTCTTGTTTTCCTCATCAGTCTCTATCACTGTTTGCAACTTGATCATCTCCATCCTCGTCTTTCATTGGCTTGCAATAACCGTCAATGCGGTGACACCATCAGTCTGTGCGTTTGTCATCTTCTACAACTGTCTGTCTGAGCCTCAGATGTTTCACTGCCAATCAAACACTCTGATGCAGTGAGGTATTTTATCACGTCCCTAAACACCAGTCAAATCGACAGAAGTGGTAATAAAGAGAGTGCAATTAAAATGGAAAGAAGCGGGTCATGTTGGGTGAGACCTCAAGATGGAGAAGGTCTCTAAGGAAGCAACCCCCCCCTTTCTCTTCCTTCTCCTTCTTTCAGTCTCCTGTCACCCAAACAGAGGACTGACATTCAGGCGAGGACAACCCTGGCTTGCGGTTAAAAGCAGTGGAATTAATGTGTGAGCTGAAGAAAGAGACGTGGAGCAGGGGGCAGGAGCTGCTCACTGGTAGTGACTGACTGACACAGTTTTTGATGGAGAGCAGACATGGCTGACTCAACCCCTCCTCGTTCTCCTTCTATCTCTCCATCTCCATCTCCTGCCAGCTCGCCAGGGTCGTCTCTCCCCACCTCCTCTCTGCCCTTATTGTTTTACATCTCTTCATTCAGGCTTTTATGGCTGCTTCGTCCTCGTGCAAACCCATCTCACCACCGGATGATGGGTTCCTTCCCCAGTTATCGCGGCTATTTATTATCAGCGCCAATCCACATCACATTTCTCTGACTTTGGTAAGATGGTTTTCACATTGGGCTGCTTTACTGACTAGCCATATAACAAATCCATCGAGCAGCTCACACAAACACACACACACAGAAAGTGACACGGAGAGGAAACCTCAAATCACTATATTACACTGCAGATTTACAAGGTGCTAAAATGCTACGTAGAGTTTAAATGCCTCATAGTGGAATACTATGACAGCTTTTCCAGATTCCTTTTAGTGCGAAAAAAATGCTTAATGCTTTTTTTTTCTCTTCTTTCTTTGATAGCTGCATGACTGCTGGCTCAGCGATGATTTAATGTGACTGAAGCTAAGGCCTCTTAAACTTGCTGAGACATGATTGTCTGTGTGGGGAAATCATATTTTGAGGAGAATGAGTCAGTCAGTCTTGATTACATCATGTGAGTGCCGGGAGTAAAAGAGATTTTAAAGAAAGCAAACTTGTTTTCCTTTTTGATGCAGGGAAAGAAACAAAAATATGTTGTTAGACGAAATGTGAAAACAAGAAATGACACTTTGAAAATCATTTTAATCAGAAAGCTTTTGGGAGTACATTTGCTGTTTTCTCTTTTTTTTTTACGTATTTTCTGTATTAACATTTTTCTAATTTTTTTTTTATCTTTAAGTTATAATTTTTTTTATTTCTTTTGCAAATTATAGTGACATTTATATATTAAATTTTTATCTTTATTGTTTTATTTGAGATAGAGTTTACAGAATTGTATTCTTATAAAAATGCATTTCACAGATTACATTCGCTTCAGTTCAAACCCAATATAAACGCTTGTACTTGACCAGTAGAAATGTTGCTAATGTCAATGCAGATCAATAGAAATGCGTTTCTGATTGACTGCATTTTCTGTTTCTTGGGAAGCCAATAAATCAATCATCATAGAGGCCAAGTCACACATAATTCTCGAATTTTGAGCCCTGAGTCAAGTCTGAAACAAAGACTTGAGTCTCTAGTCAAAACTCTAACTCTAAAGTCAGGTCCCAAGCCTGTAACCTCTAATTTCAACTCCTGAAGAGTCTTTTTGTATATATTATTTTTTCTTAGCTTTTTTTTTTTCAGTTCAGTTCAGTAGCTTGTATTTGTCCCAAGAGGGGCAATTTTGTGCAGTAGTAGTACACCTTTCACACACATGTTCACATTTCACAAATCACAGATAAAAAATAAAAGAAGAAGCACAAGAAACACCATCCATCCATCCATCCATCCAT
>NW_015150830.1:578063-582304 GCF_000732505.1 Cyprinodon variegatus
AAGTATGGACTCTATAAAAGATCTGTAGAACATCATCATTAGAGTTTTGTCAACCTGAAACCTGGCTAACTTTCTCTGGCAGTTTAAGCACTGCTGCCCTTTCTTACACAGCATGTCTGTGTTGCTGTTGAAAGTTAATTTGTCATCTATGATAAACCCAAGATATTTATACTGATGAACAATTTCAATGTCTTGCCCATTTATAATGGTTGCAGAGGGGTTGCAGGTTGCCTAAAACGATACACATGTTCTTTGTTTTAGTGACTTTCAGTTCCAGCATGGCTTCCTGTCACCAGTTTGTGAAATAGTCCATGATGGGGCCATGTGCTGTTTCACTGTCCTCCAGCAAGCTTTTTTTTTTGCCAAACTTCAGAGAGGAAGACTTAATTCAGCCTCACCTCTCCAGTGTTGGGCAAGTTTCTTCCAAAAAGAAGTTTAAAGGTATAGTAGAGGATGTTCTTTTTCCGGGTGAATCATAAAAATAAGCGGTCCTCCTAATTGTTATTAATTCAGGTGATATGTTTACATAAGGCCGTCCTACGTGCTGGTCCCAATTTTCACTTACTAGTGGTGAGTCTGGCATAGTGGAAAAATTGCAAATCTTTTTTTGGAAAGTAAGTTTGTATGAGCAAAACGACTTTTAAACAGAGCATGTACGAGGAGAAATGGGCCCGTGCATCTCTCAGACTCGTTTAATAGGCGTTCCCTCTTGGGAGCGGGTACACGGTTAATTGATTCACATATATTTTTGATCTCACAGTGGAGAAATTTACTTGTTACATCAGTTTAAATAGTCAAAGAAGGAGAAGAAGAAGAAGGTACCAGAGGAAGAAAAAGGTATATGGGATATATACAGTATATACAGTATATATAGTGCGTCCACATACAGTATGGCAGTTTTTGTTTTTTTTGTTTTTGTGCATGTGCATTTTTTTAAGTGGAGTACGTAGACAAACTTTATTGTCCTTTTGTATACACAGAATGTATACAAAACAAAATGTTTTTTACGGCCTTTCTGACATGATTGCGGATCAAGACTCTGGAGCAGCAGCAATTAAAATAAAAAAAACAGCTTACTTGAAGGGTTTTTATTATTCTGACTGGAAGATGAATACAGGAGTAAATCCAATGACGAAATGGGGGTCCTTATGGTCTCCATAAATCTATGGAGACCATAGGGACCCCCATTTCATCATTCTGCTTCATTCTATGTCTATACTTTCCCACTCTGCAGAATCTGGTAGTTCAATCTCTAACGTTCTGCTCTCTCTGCTTTTTCTCATGGTAGCTTCATCTGGTCTGTTCCTGTTTGGCTGTGACTCCATCCCGGAGAGAAATATCAGCTGTGCTGCTGCCATCAACACCTTTGTTTCTAGATGTTGGAGATCTGCTTGTTTTTCAGTGTAGTCCTGTTTCTCTGACTGTGACTAACTGGATGTGCTCTCTTCATCCTCTGACATGGGAGCTGGCTCGGAGCTCGTCTGCATGGCTGTGTGTTTCCTGGATGGGGCCACTTTTTACAGTTGCGTCTTGTATCTCTGCCTCTTTCTGCATTTCTGCTTCTGTCTCCTTGAACCCCAGTCGGCCTCAGCAGATGGCCGCTCACACTGAGCCTGGTTCTGCTGGAGGTTTTTCCTCTCCACTGTCACTACAAGCATGCTTAGTGTGAGGGATTGCCTATGAGTCAATGAGTTGACTGGTTTTCCTTAGATAGAAAACTTTGAACCAATCTGACTGTATGATCTGGTGAACTGGAAAGTGCCTTTTGATGACATGTGTTGTGAATTGGTGCACCTTATAAATACACTGAATTGAATTGATTCAGCTTTCAGCAGAAGGTAAACTAAGGAGGAATCAGAGAAACATGACTGGTAAGTAAGAGCATATGAACAAGTACAACTATGACTTGGAAGTCTATGACGAGGAACCCAGTTACCACTGGTATTAGGTAACTCTCTGTCATCTGCCTCAGGGAATCCACTCCTCTAAATACTGCTTCCTTGATTGCGGCTGATGAGTGCCAGCTGGGAGCTATACCTGCCTGATGCACCCTGAAAATTAAGTTGAGAGAACAAAAACAACCCCCCAAACCAATACACAGCTCTGTGGACAAAACACACTCATGACATTTCTATTTTTTAAAGTGCAGCGGTGATCAAATCTAAAAATTGAGAGAAAAAAGACATGGTGCAAAAAAAAATGCATTGATATGGTCAGTTTCATGCAGAGACTCTTACATGATTTAGAGTTTTTCTTTTCAACATTCAACTTTTTTTTTCTTCCAGTTTTTCTCAACATTCAGCTTCAGAGAACAGTCCATGTTGGGGGTGTGAGGGGTCGTGGATAATGTTATGGACTCAACATGCATCGCTGAGACGAAATGATGATCTCTGCAGTTCTCACCTTCTTCCAGTCTGCGCCGCTGCAGCCCCCACACCATGCAGTTAGACAGTGGGTCAGAACGATCTCTATTGTGCTTCTCTAGAAGGTTGGGAGGATGGGTGAGGGCAGACATCCCTTGTTCAGCTCAACCAATCAAAGTCGCTACAGCACCTCTTCTTTCAAGATCCCCTTCATTTAGCTCCTGGCCTATCTTCACTCTTGCATGCAAGCGAAGTTTCACTCATTTCCACCCTATCACGTCTCTCTATCAGTCCCACTCTACCTCCTTAAACCCCAGTTGGCAGATGGCTGCCCACACTGTGCCTGGTTCTGATGGAGGTTTCTTCCTGTTAAAATTGATGTTTCCTCTCCACTGTCGCTACGAGCTTCCTTGGTGTGAGGGCTTGCAGAAGAGTCAATGAGTCGATCTCAGCTGGTTTTCTTCAGACAGAGAACGTTTGACCAATCTGACTATGATCTGGTTGGGTGGTCTCAGTGGCGTGCCTTCGATTGTCATGTGTTGTGGATTGATGCTGTATAAATAAACTAAATTGAATACAGCTTTTCTAATTGTACATTTTCTCTGTGTGAGTCTCTGCAAACAGAAAGGTAATATATTATGTTTATAGTAATTCAAAACTAATACGGTTCTTTACAATATGACCATCTGTGTAAAGAAGTAATATGTTATTGATTACTATACCAGTTAATCTGCTAAATCATAGCATAATTCTCTATGCTTATGCCTTCCACTGCAGCCACTGCTGCACTGTAGGAAACCAAAATCCCGAACGATTTTAAAATTCCCCCTAGACATTTTTTTAGGTGTGAAAAGTAGGATATATCCAGTGAAAAAAGGTAATCTGGTCACCCTACAATTATATGTTAAATACAAAATATTTAACATCATTTTTTTCAAATCTTTTTTATCTTAACCTGTGCTGAAAGCAATGTGACTTATTATTTTAAATATAGGAGAGTTAGCTAAAGTTCCCTAACATTGCAAAAGAAAGTACCGGCTACCGTTCTGGAACTTTAAATGTCAGGCAAAGATGGAAGCTTTTCGGTCTCCATCGTAGATGCAATTCTTGCATGTTTTTCGATTTTAAATTTTGTTTTTGTTGAGTATTTTAAAGTTCATGCACTGAAAAAATTACTCTTGCGAGCATATTTGTATATTCAGTGCAAGTAGCCTCCATCTTTTTTTGAAACAGGCGGTTAGGGACCCAGATAATGGATAGGGGGAGAGACATCCCAAAAAGATTTAGAACCACAGATTTAGGGGAAGAGAATCCCACTTTATTAGTGATTTGTTTTTTTTTTTTTAGTATTTTAGGGGTTGTTTAGTATTTGAAAACAAATTATAGAAATACTAGCAGTAAATATAACAATGTTTTTAGATATTTATATTCTACTGACAGATGGAAATAACACACACAGAACATTTCAGCTGCAGTCTGTCTGCTAGCAGGAAGACTCCTCAACTTTATCACCACAGATGATTGGTGATTTTTTTTTAAAAAGAATAAAAAAAATCAGTTTGGCAAATATTGTCATTTTAAACCAGAACTGCTGCTCTCACAAATACTGGCAACATGTTCAAAACTTGCTCCAGTCAGAGAGATAATGAAGGAATGAGGGAGATGAAAAACTCACAAAGTAGTTATGCTCTATAAGCAGGTCTCACTTTTAAATGAGGTCTTGGATCTCAATAAAAGAAACTGTATGAATAAAATCTAAATACTACTAGGATAAAATAAGATATTTTAGTGTATATCCAACTTCTAAAGCATGGAGTTAGTAACCTGACTCCGCCAGATGGATTTGCTCCGCATATCCATCTGGAAACCTTCCGTTGA
>NW_015150830.1:583302-586154 GCF_000732505.1 Cyprinodon variegatus
TCGGAAAAAAAAAGGAAATATAAAATGCCTGAAAAAAAATTGAGTCTGAGAAAACCGTAAAGTTTCTTTTAAAACCTTTTTTATTTTATTTAAGCTTTCATTTCCAAAATGTTTTTGCTTCCAATAATAGTGGAACAAATTTACTCCTCAGAGAAACTGTTCCCTGGATGCAGATAGCTGTAGTATGGAGCATAGAGGCAATAGCTGCTATTTGTGAGAGAGTAAAGTTTGTCATCGAAAGAAAACTTTTTTTTTTTCAAAAGAGCTTTAAAAAGAGAAAAGCTTTTTAAAGACATAAGCTTGAGATTCTTCTGCATGTTTAGCCATAATAATGAGCATCAGCAGTGACAGTTTTGTTTTTTCACAGCGTCTGAGCCAAATGAAGGAAGCAGTGGTTTACTGCAGCAACAGTCTGATATGATATCAATGTTTTGGATTCTCTAGTCTTCCACAGGTATATTATTAGCTCAAAGAGACTTTTAAGGAAGCAAAAAACTTAATGGAGACAGACTTTTGAGTTTGAGTCATCTGATGCAAAATTTTCTCATAACTTCATTATTATAGTGCAATTAAATCATCATAAGTATAAGACAGACTGAGAAAAGTGAGACCTTTGCTAGTGCTACATATAATATATCAGGAGCAGTTTTTGAAGAATTGGGATCATTGCCCTAAAGTTATTGTACGTTAGAACAGTTAGAGCCATTGTTCATTGTGCATTGGGCTCTGACCGGAGCAGAATTTATAACTTACACTTGTACTGTAAATTACTATGTGCCAGAATTTTATTATTTTAATTTATACTTTCTGCCAGAAGTGTTGATTTTTTTCATTGTAGTAAATTACAAGCAGAATGGTTCACTACATTTTTTCCCTTTTTCTGAATTTCAGTCTTGAAAATTGAAAAAAAAAAAAAAAAATCTGTTAGCAACAGCGCTGACTATGAATAAAAAAGTTTTCATCTGTGCATTTTAACGTCATGAACAGAGAGGAAACCATATCAGGAGCACCAGCAGAAAATCAAAACACAAATTATATGCAGGTTTCTACAAAGGTACAAAAATGTCTAAAACATAGAAACATAAAAAAGTCTGCTGCAGTGATTATAAGGTAGAATAAAATGTTTTCGTCATGTTTTCATAAAAACAAAATGCACTCCTCTTTCAGCTCTCACTTTCTGTTTCCCTCTACAAATTACTGAGACACTTTCTGCAGGGTAACTAGAAATCTATTGGCACTCTACCGCTGTAAGTCGTGTTGTAAAGGGGAACATGCTTTAGCACTTAACCTCAATAACCAGAGCAGCTGTGGGGCCCAGGGGGAATGCGAATGCAAGAGACGAGGGCCGCTGATGCTTAATTAACTAGGCTAACTTGATGATACAATGGCATCTTTTGAAATGGCCAATAAATATCTGGAGAGGTTGCTGGGGCCGTCTTAGTGAGGAGGGAGGGAAGATGATTAAGATAAGGGGAAAACAAGAGAATATTTATAGCCTATTTTGACCCACAAAGGCAGATAAGTACACCTATAGTATTCAAATGCTAAGAGACAAAGCTCTATTCAGTCCTCTAGAGTTAATACCACAATTACCTTTTTCTGCAAATTACAGCTGCAGGTATAGCTCTACCAACTGTGTTTATGTAGAGATCTAAATTTATTTTAATCATTTTTGGGGAAATAACTAAATCTCAGGTGAAGAACATCTGTAAATGTCACTTTTCACTTCTTCACAGGATGACAAATGTGTTTCAGTCTTGAATTTGACGAGCCATTCTAACACATGTCTGCCATTGATCTAAACCTTTTCCACTGTTTCCAAATGTTTCTTTTACGGTGGGTTGTGGTCCTGCTGGAAGGTGAACCTCAAACCCAGTCTCAGGTTTCTTGCAGCCTAAAAATGTTTTTTTTTTCCCAGAAATAAAAGTTTGGCAAAAAAAATAAATGAGAAATTTAGAACTGGATGCGAACTTGGTCAGAACAGCATTTTCAATGCAATAGAATACAGTTTCAAAGCTAATTTAAATACCTGTCTAACTATTATTGTTATTGTTGTTTTTTTTGTTTAATTTCACATGATTAAACACAGATTCAGTTTAGTGAGATTCACAGATAAACTGATATATGTAATTAATAATTTTCCATAAACAGATGCACTCAGGGCAACTTTAATTCATTTTCAGGAGACAAAAGTTTCTGTCCATACAAACAGTGACTTTAAATAAAGATCAAACTTTTTTGTATAGAAAAGTCTTTGACTGTGCTTTTAAACATGATTAATTTAAGTCTGTTATTTGATTAAAATAATTTTATTTATTTCATAATTATCTCAACACATTAATAATTTATCATAGATCACTTTAATTATTCATGTTCATTAATTATTTAATTACCTATATGCAATGTGTGTTTCATATTGTTTTTCAATGTACTGCTACTGAAATGTGCCTCATAAATAAACCTGCTTTGACCCATTTAAATGTATACATTTTCAAATTATTTTATTGCTATCATAATTCAAACCACATGATTTTGAAGGTATGAATAGAAAAGCAGGTAATGCATATGGAGTGAACTTTGTTCTGTAATTGTGGCAAGAAAATAACTAATTTTAAAAAAGAAATAAAAATTTTTTATCTGTAAACGGAATGGAAAAATATATATAAATATATCATAAATACACCCATCCATCCATTTTCCATCACGCTTATCCAAAACAGGTCGCAAGGGGTGCTGGTGCCTTTCTCCAGGCGGGTTACGCCCTGGACAGGTCGCCAGTCCATCGCAGGGCATTATAAATGCAACCATAGCGTTTTTTGTTTTATTTTTCTGTATATATATATATATATATA
>NW_015150830.1:586352-587173 GCF_000732505.1 Cyprinodon variegatus
TTTATTTTCAATCTTTATCAAATTTCAGTTTTTCATATTGAGTTTTAGGGATTAAATTCTTGTACTTTAACCCTATAATGCCTAATGTATCATATTTGATACATACGGTTTCTGAAATGTTTTGCATCCGACACCTTTTGCATAATTTAATGGTAAAAACTTTGCTCAAAATCCTATTGTTCACAATCAGATATAGCTGATAAGAGAGGGCAGAAGACTACACAAAAAATAATATTGACTTCTTCTTTTTACATATTTTGTTAAAAGGCTAAATAAGGACTTCAAACCAAAAAAAAGTTATTTTCTGTTTTGTTTTATTCTTGGATCGGGCTTTAAAGGGTTAAACCCAATAACAACACTCTTGACACACATTGAATAATTAAACCAGGGGTGTCAAACTGGTTCCAGAAATGGTTGTGTGGCTGCAGGTTTTCTTTCCAAACATGCAAAAGCACACCAGACTCCAGTCATCTCATCTAGTGAGTGATCAGAACAAGTGATCTGAACATGATTACTTGATGAAATGACTGCAGTCTGGTGTGCTTTTGCATGTTTGGAAAGAAAACCTGCAGAATCTAAACCCTGAAAAAATTCTGGTGCTTCTCAAGGAAAACTTGAAGTACATCATCTTGTTTAAAAAGTCCGGTCAGCAAGAAATAACCAATGGATCATTATCTATACCTAAAACTAATCTGTTTGCAGTGGCTTAATGAATTTAGCTTCAATAAATAAAAAAATAAAACTTATTTCATCCTGATCACTGAGTCCGGAAACAACCATTTTTACCCAAATATAGTAGCCCCTCCCTCCTGCCATCTTCC
>NW_015150830.1:587558-599713 GCF_000732505.1 Cyprinodon variegatus
TACCGCACCGTGACGTCACAAACCAGTAGGTGGCAGTAGTGTTCTTTGACAAACATGGATGTCTACAGTAAAGCACATTCAAATGAAATTACTCTTAATTAAAAACACTTATCATTCATTAAAAAGCATAATTTCATATTTAAAGTATGTGGCCAGACGTTTCCTTTAAAATTAAAGAAGTCTGAATTGAAAAACCGATCAATGTGAGTTTCCCCGAGTAGAAAACTTAGGTGGTTTTTATAAATGGCTGCCAGAAATGTGTAGGAACTTTTCTTAAGGATTTGACTTATGCCATGTTTTTGTCCACAGACGCAAGAAATGGTTAAAAAAAAAAAGTAAGCTCAACTACAGGTAAAATGTTCACTTTAATTTTAATTTTTTTTATGAAGCTGTTCTTACCTTGAGGAAAGGTTATTCCCTCTTTAACAATAATTGCTAATGTATCACTGGCAAATTTTCACGTGCATTTCTGTTCTCATAAAAAAATGTATTTTCAAAAAGTCTAGAATATTATAAGCACACATTAAGAATTATTATTTACTCTCTTTGGGGGTGAAGGATATGATTTGACATATCTTTGCCACAAATCTCATAAATGATGCCGGCAATGGAGAGTTCTGTAAACCAAAGTGAAACGAAATCTGAAACGCAGCATTTGAGTCTGTTAAAGTGTGTGAACAGTCGTAATAAACTCATATCCCACTTTTAAAGAAAAAAAAAAATACTTTTTTAAGTGGTATAAAAATCTGCTGGAAAACCAGGGTTCCAGTTTTCAGATAAATATACTTTATTGGGTCGATGTAATGTGGAAAGGAAGTGCAGTTGGTGTATTTGCTGAATCTGAAGTTGCTGAGAAGAGATGCGTGTTGAGTGGAACCCCAGGTAGAGCTCCACTCATTATGGATCGATCCCTCCGTCTCTTGTGTCAAGTCCTCTGCAGGCCTGATTGAAGTGTTTTTCACCCCCTCATCACGAAACTGTACACAAAGAAAACATTTCCCTGCCTCCTATTGATTTCAAAATGTCAAAACCTGAACCTTAAGAGGAGCGGAACATACTCCAAAAAGCTTCCAGACAGGTCTAATGGCTGCCAAATAAAAGCTGCTGGGAAAGTTTTTCCCCCCACTTTATTCTGTGTGTAATAACTTTGCTTTGTCTCTCTCATCAGAATGGATTTTCCAAGGGGAAAAGCCAGGTGAAGCACATCACCCAGCCGTAACGAGGCAGAAACTGTCAGTTAGGCTACCATCCCGGCTGCCTCCTTGAGGATTAGGCTGGTTGGGGAATGTTGTAAATTAATCCAGAGTGTAAGACCTCACGCTGGAGCCTCATGCTGGATTAGTATTAGCTTTTGTTTGATTCATTGTGAAATAAGCAACATAATCCACCTGGTGTCAGACACAATAAAAATACACCAACTGGCACAGAAACAGGATTAGGCTTATAGAGAGGAACAGCCGGCCTGACTGCCATCAGTCAGTTAAAACGCAAGTTAGTTCAATCAAATCATGAGACAGCCTTTATCCTCAAGTTAAACGTTGTTTTTCTGATCTAAGCAGTTTAAAAACCTGATAATTTAATATGTTTATATCAGGGCTGAATGAAATTCATTTTTTAAAAGGTACAGAGACCAATGCTTAGAAAAGGTCAAAGGTCTGGAGAACTCCTGCTGAGACAAAAGCTTCTACAATTTAAATGTTAAAATACTTTAAGCCAGCAGGTTTAGGATGTTGATCCTAAGCTCGCCAGACTTTCTGTTAAAAGTCTACAGAGCACTTGACTTTATAAGAAATATTAATCTAAATTGTAAAAAAAAAAAAGTGAATTATTTCACTTTTATTTTATCCACAAGCACAAACGAAAAATAAAGTAAAAATGTACTTACAATGTTCTAACATGTACGTTTTATTGTAATTATCATGAACAGAACCTCAAGATATTTTAACTTCTTCAAAATAAGGCAGAGTTCTCGATTTATCAGTCGTTCTAGTGCCTTTCTACCCTTACATATGGTCATGACTAAAGTTATGCAATCAAAGACGGATGTTCTTTTATTTGATTTAATCAAATAACTTTGGGACTGATATGTTGTTCTGTGAACATGTCCCACTGCTGTGTGTCAGGACAATAAATTAAAGGGAGAATGCAGCTTAAATCTGTTGGGATTCTGAGGCTTGCCCACCAGAGGGCGCCGAGGATCCCTTCCGAGGGTTTTGTGTTATTGTTGGGATCTGGGGTTCTGTCTATCTTTTCTCCACCAGAGGGCGTACTGGATCTCCTGAGGCTGGAGCTGACTTCACCAGCTGTTCCTCATCTGCTCATCAGGAGACCAGCATTTAAGTGGGCTGAGGACCACACTCCAGCGCCAGAGTGTTAGTCAGTCACGGTACAGCAAACCCTGAGCCAACCTGCCTGTCTAGTCTCCTGACTATTAAAACCTGAACGTGATCCATTTTTGTCTTCTCTGCTTCCCAGGTTGAACCTGCCTGCAACCAGAAATCCCCTGAAGAGTTTTCTCTGTTGGAAATCGGTCTGCCTGATCTCAGTAGAACCCTGGAGAACCAAACCTGGCAAGGACCTGCCAGCCTGCTCTCTGAAGTATCTGGAAGGGAAACTCAAACCTGGTGATCTGCAAGCTCTAGACCAAGCTCAGCCTCTACCAAGCCCTCAGCCTGCCGTCTGCCTCTGGACCCCCCTGGTTCCCCTTTCTGCCGCTCAGCACAGCGACCCTGTGGACCTTAAGTTGGGGTAATACTTCAGAATGCATAAAATTCCAGCGGTAAAATTTTTACCAGCAGGTGGAGCCATTGGACGCAGCTCCAAGCTGACACCAAATGTTCCAAACCCCACAGCTCTGGAACTGTTATAGCTAGAGGTCTGAAATTTTCTGAATTTTTGGTTGACATGATGTAGAAGAAATATAATACAATAAAACTTGCCTTTTTTAAGAATGTATTTATAACTGCTGTTCAAAATAGACCTATAATTTCCGAGAATTAAAAAAACAACAACTTTGAGTCATGTTTGAACTGATAAAAGTTGGTCTGTGTTCTAGTCACCCAATTTTAATATAGCTTCTATGTACACATATGAAAAGTTAAAGAACAACAACAATAAAGTGATGAAATAGCATGTGATGCATGTATGAAGAGACAGAGATTATTTCTTGCAAAATTTATTGAAGAAGTAGAAATATCAAAAACATATTCCAGACCTGATCAACAAGAAACCCAGGAACCAAAAAACAATGAGACACTAGTGAGGAATTAAAGCAAGGGAATGTAATTGCGAAGACAATCCTTCAATGAGGCACTGCACAGGAGGTGTATATATGGGAGACAGAACAAAGAATGGGCTAATTAGCTGATAGGGAGCAGGTGTGGACAGAATCAACTAAAAGGGAGCTAGTGGAGAGGAGACTAGCACTGGCGGGCAATAGAGAGTAAACTAGAAATTCATAGGTGCTCAAATACAACCAGAAAACAACTAGAAAAACACCAAATGGAAATGAAACAAATGCAGACGCAGAAAATAAAGAATGATATAAATCAAATTTTAACTGAAAACTCCGAAAGAAAAGGTCGGAATCATGACATAGAATATATTTTGAAGAGTGTGCCATTAGGTCTTTTATTGGCTTTTATAGCTAATGTGGAATTTGTTAAGATGGGAGATAGATATTGAGATTTAGATATAATTTAAGATTTACACATACATTTATAATTTATATATATGTATATGTAGATACACAATGTAGAATGTTAGAAAAAGAAAACAATAAATGTCATGAAATTGTGCTAAATAATATACATTTTACAGTGAAACGTTTATGTTATGTTTTTATATTTGGCGCCTCATAGACTACTGTTATCAATTTTTAAAAGATTGGTTTGAAGAAGACGTAGCACCAGGACTGTTCTTTAAAGTTCCGCTTCATACTCCATTGAAAAGAAAGCATTTGTTTGTGTTCTAAAGATAGCAGGAAAAAAGTTTGTTTTGCCTCTGAGTATTCATACTTTGTAAAAAAAAATACTGCTACCAGACTCACAGAAAAGTCCCATCCATGGTAGCGTACGCCACACCCACAAATAAACCACAACAGCAACACAGAGGAGGCATGTTTTGATTGATGAGGAGGATTATGAGGAGAGCAAAATGCATTATATTAAGAATCATAAAAATAATTATATTTTACCGCCCAGATGATGTGTCGAGAGCAAGAAGTGACAACAAAATGACGTCCTTTTGTTCTTGAGGCTGGCAAAACCAAATTTCTTGTGTCTCACAATTTCCTCATTGTGGGACAATAAAGGAATTTTTTTTTTTTCTATTCGGGTATTACTGAGGCCTAGATTTTCGATATAACTTGGTCCATATCAAGTTTGTCTCATCTAATTTTATAAACACCTTAAAAATTGATGTTAAATCTGAGACTTTGCAAGTATCTTTGCCCTAGTTTGTTAATATTTCGGAAATATGAGAAGGCGTCTTTGGATAGGACTGTTTCCTGTTCTGCCCTGTGGAAAAAGATTGGCCGCTGTTGCATAGTGGCTGTGTCATCATTCCCCTGGCTGAGCATCAGATCCTGCAGTAGAGAAGGCAGACATGCTGGGATCACCTGCTGAGTTCCCTGCCTCTGCTTTTCTGCCCGCTTCGATCTCTCCACCCTCTTCCTCATGCCTATCGGCTGAATCTGTCACTACCATTTCTTTGATCTGCATTAATGCCCCTTCCTTCCCTCCATCCCTCCTGTCTAGTTGGCATCACTCCATCTCTCCATCCTTGATTCCTTATTTTTATCTCTGAATGGAGGGTAGAAAGCACTTCCTACAATATCTAGCATAACTTCCCTCAAAACCACTTACATTTAGATTGTATAAACTAGATCTATGCTGTGCCAGTTTAATATTACTGTTTGTTTTACATTTAAATTTGGGATTTTTTATTTCTTCAATATCTGTCTGAAAACTGTTTCGCTGCTGATCTAATGCTACGTTTACAACAAATGTTACGTTTACACCTAAGGCGATTGAAGCAGAGGATGCAGCTGGTTTAAATGTCTATGGTGCATCAAGGGGCATCAAAAGGTCCTGCAGCACGTCTAAAGCTGCAGGAGCGGCGCATGTTAACGCGTCTGAGCAGCTGAAGCAGCATCTCATGAGTATGACTTGCTTCATAATCAGCAGATGCTGGAGTTGGAAAAAGTTTTGCTGCTTGCACTGGAAAAACAATCTAGAAATAAGTAAAAAGTTCCTTAAAAGTATATTTACCCTTAATTTGAGCAGGTAAATGAGATAGTTTGCCAATGGAATGAGTATTTTTTCTCTTAAAATAAGATAATTAGATAATATGAACTTTAAATAAGACAATGCAATTGTTTTTTCCTATTTTAAGTGTAAATTGTCTTGTTCCATTGGCAAAATGTCACTTTTACCTCCTCTATCAAGGAACAAATGCACTTAATTTAAGAAATAATTACTCATCTAGATTTTGATTTTTTCCCAGTGAGATTCGCCACAACAGCCCATCATAGAAGCTAAACTGAGATCTATTAGGGTGACAGACACAGCACTGCTGATGTAGAGAACAATGATCACTTCTCTGAAGCAGTTTTTTAACGCTTAAATTAACTTAAAATGTTGAAAACTGTTGGCAAAATATCTTCACTTTCATTATTCTGGTGCCTGTAGTTTTTACCACGTACAAGAAAAACGCTAACATCTTCATCCAGCTGCCATGAAGAGACCACACATATATACCTGGAAATGGGCGTGCAGGTGGCGCAGTGGTTAGCACGCATGACCAATGTTAGGAGGGCTTGGTCCTCGACTCTGCCGACCCGGGTTAGAGTCCGACCTGTGGTCCTTTGCCGCATATTTCTTCCCCCTCTCTCATACCCCCTTTCCTGTCAGCCTACTGTTGGAAAATTTTTTATATATATATATATATATATATATATATTTATATATATATATGTATATAAACCTGAAAGTGCGCCATGCACAGAAACATATCACCAGAACGATTGACAATCAGGAGAACCACTTATTTTGATGAACCACCCAGAAAAAGAACATTCTTCACTATACCTTTAATTTGTATAAGCATCAAAAATGAAACAGTAGGCGCTTTTATGCTGACCAAAGCTCGTTATCCCTTCATTCACACCAGACGCAGAAGCAGTCGCCTTACAAGTCTATGGTTGACATGCACCAAGGCGCATCACAAGGTCCTAGATCACATTCTAGAGCTGCAGGAGCAGCACATCTTGACGCATCTGAAGCAGTTTCTCACAAGTTTCTGAGCATCTGATGCTGAAGTTTACTTGCAAGACATGTTCTTCCTGGATTAGCCTGCGGTGATGACCTTCAATATTATTTTGTCCTTGACTCTTCAGCGATTCCTCACACTGAGCATGCATGTAGCAACAGTGGATTGGAAAAATCAGAGTGAGCGCCCATCCCCCGACTGGGGTTCAAGGAGACAGAAGCAGGCATAGAAATAGAAGAAAACGGTAACCATAAACTACTTCCAAAGGTGTCCATGAAAAACACAGGCAGGCAGACGAGCTCTAAGCCAATTCTGTTACAGTAAAAGAAACCGGCCTTCATTGGAAAATGGCCAAGTTCATATATCTATAAAGAGAGATGTGGATGGCAGCAGCCCAATCTGATATTTCAATCAAAGATGAGGCACAGCCGAACAGGAACAGACCAGATAAAGCTAACAGGATGAGAAAAAGCAGAGAAAACATACAGTAATGAGCGGACAAATGCTGTAGAGTGGAAGAAGGGAGATAGAATGAAGCAGAAATAGAAAAAGTGTTCCTTAAGTGATCCAGCAGCCCAAATATATAGCATCTTTTATTGCTGGACAAGCTAATTAATCCAGGTGTACCTGGCTCGTTACTCAGGTCCTTTTCTTTCTAGCTCTCTTTTGATTTCTACCTGCTCTCTGTTTACTCTTCTAAGCAGATTGATCTCGCTTTTCTTCAACTGTTTTTTTCAAACAGTTGAACAGTTCCTCCTTTCATTCAATCTTCTATCACTCTCCCTATTTTATTCCTCTTCGCTTCCATCAGTCTTTCAGTATTCTAAAACAGAGACTCAATATAATCACATTCCCTTCTAAAATATTCACAAGTTATAACCTGAAAACCTAAATTTTAATAGTTAAAATTGTCATGATTTTATCTAAAGCTCAGACCCACATGCAGTGAAGCCAAACAGAGAGACACAGTAAAAGTTTCAATGGGTTTTACTGAAGAGTATTTTGAGTTCGGTGCAGAGTTCCTCCGAACTCTGCTCGGCTGGGAAACTGGAAGCTGAGGGGAAGACAGGCTGTTAGGTTCAGGCTCAGTGGGGAATTGGAGTTGTTAATCTTGAAGGAGAGGATTTGTTGCCACTCACGTTTCCAGAGAAGAAGAGACACGTAGACTCCAGTCTGTGTGTTGGTCTTCCAGGGTTTGTTTGATTCGGTGGAGGGCGGAACAGGGTTTACCCAGAACTCAGACGGAGTGGAACTCAGTTTTCCTGTGGTACTTGAACGGGTCGTGGTGAAGATGACTTCCTTACTCAGAAAGAGATCTCAGCGTGCTCAAAGGTGGCTGGATCCAAACCAACTGTTTGGAATCCATCGCTCAGTGAAAGACTCAGTTGATTCCAGTTGGGAGAAGGCGGTCCGAAAAGGTCCAGTTTGCAGGAAGGCTTCTTGCCGAAAGGCAAAGAACAAACAAAGTTGAGACTCAGGGAGAAACAAACGCTCAGTAAAACTCAATGTGATCTCAGCTTGGCTAGAGGACAAAAACTCAAAATGCAAAAACTCAGATTAGACTCAGCATTAACAAGGCTTGGCTAGAGTACCCCAAACTGGCAAACACTCTGGCGTCGAAGTAGTGGCAAGCAGCAGCTTAAGAGCAGTCCGGTGATCAGGCAACAGCTTGCAGGTGTGTGAGGAGGCGAACCGGAGCCAGGCGCCTCCTGGTGGTGGAAGGGAGAAACACAAAAGACAAGACAAACAGACGAACACAAAAACTGGGATCCTGACAAAAATAATAGTTTTGATTCACATGCTTATTAGAAATTGGTTATTTTTTGATGAGATTCTGGGATAAGTGTGGAATAATCTCGTACATACTATTATTATTACTATTATTAATCATCTCACGTCATCGGAGACATTTGGTCACCGTAATCCACAACAAAGTTAGAGACTCATTTCAAGTTATCGCACAGTTAGCAACAGTTTTTTTCTTTTTTGGTTGTTTTTCCACAAGGTGTACAATCAGGCTGGTTTGAATTGCTTTCTATAATAGATATTGTGTATTTACTGAGGTTATATTTGTTTGATTCTAACATTTGTTCAGTGATCTAAAACATTTTAAAATGACCACAAAACATGGAGAAGAGATTTGTAAGGGGAAACGACTGCTCATTTCATTTATTTGAACATAAAAAACAAATGTTACCTCCTGGGGATTTCTTGCAGATGGAGACAGAGAGTCATGCTTGTTTTATTAAAATATCTAACCTCTGCGTTCTGCTCAGAAAGTAGCTGCCATCAGCTCTCAGGGCCTGCAGCTGCAATTCCAATCCAGGGCTCAAGCACTCAGATGTAGCCCTCTCAAAACCCAATCATACACGCTTGTAGTGTCAGCAGAATGACTGATACTTATTCCTGGTTCCACCATCATCATGTTTAGACAACCATAATATACTATGCAGGATCTAACGTGTGTGCATGCAGTTTGCTCTCCAACGTCTATGTTGTAGACAGGAAGTAGGTGCATCAGTCAAAAAGGGCACATGAAGGATGGCTGGCTGTCTACTCATGTGTTCTAAAAGGAGAAACTCATGGATTTTGCAATTGATTGCATGTGTCTTCATCCGGCTTATAATTATACAGGGGTGTAGTCAAGCTATGCTACACACCTGATCATTCATTTCTGTTTTATGATCCATTTATGCAAAGCTGAATACAGAAAGAGACACTTTTTCAACTGTGGAATGTCACTTGAAATAGTGGCACCAGTCGATAATAATTGATGAAATGATGTCACACCAATTCACTTTGTTCTTCTCTAGCTCAGGAAGTGCAGTTTCCATTTTCCACATATCAGTAGGAAAAGGAGGATGTAGGTATGAAGTCAGAATTCTTCCAAAACTGCACATAATAAAATACTGATACAAGTAGTTTTATTAAAAAACAATAACATGTAAATGACTCTCCATGTTCATTTTTAATGTTTTATGTGTGCAGTATGTGTTCAATACATGGGATCTCCAATATGTCAAAAGCAACAGTGCATGTTGCCTATCTGCTCTCTTTTTTCAATGTTTCAGGGGGACTCTGAAGTGCCTTATTTTACATTTAATGATTTACAAAGTGGTAAGCTGTATTGCAGCCATAGCTGCCCTGGGGCAGATTGTGACTCCTGCCCAAGAACACAAACCTGAGTAATGGCCCTGTCCTACCTCTCGCGATTTAGACCAGTGTGTGCCTGACATAAAAAAAATCTGGCAAAAACACTAGCATGCGTTGAATATGTTATGGGTACATTTTATTTAGGTTAAGAGCACGCTGAAGCACGCTCAAACACGCTGGAACACATCGACATACAGCAAATACGTAGAGACTGCAACCCAGCGTCTGCCCATACGATGGACCTAAGTTACAGATAAGTTATTTGATTGTTGACATACGTTAAGTTTAAGTTACTCATAAGTTGTGGTGTCTAACTTATCCAAAACCTATGAGTAATTTATGCATAACTTACCAAGAACTCATCTCCATTGTGTATTTACGTGCTCCAGATGACCTCTGAATGTGTTTCTAACTTACAGCTGCTGTTTAATGGTGTATTGGCAGCATTTTGGTATAAAATGGGGTTCACAGGATGAAACCATCAGTCCTCCTCCAGACTTAATACGCAACATAGGGCAAACAAGAAGGTGAGTATTTTGGATCCTCCCTGCGTTCAAGCCCACGGCCACAACCAACAAACTTCATAGCAAACAGGACAACGAATCTGCTCAGACTACAAACCTTCTTTCATTTTATTTTTTTCTTTTGGGGGGGCGGTAAACAGCAGCTACATCAATGCCGCGATGAAAGACATCTTTTTTTGCAGGCCGGGCGCCTCTGGGCGCATCGCTGCCCCCCCTCAGGACACTGGCTTGTGCATCATTTCATGGGTATTACGCTACCGTGCATTAAGCATAAATTAGGCTGTCGTTGGACATAAGTTCTGAACTCCTTAAGAATATTCTATGTATACGCCCAAAATTGAAGAAAATACATAGAAAGTTCAGTGTATGCCAGCGTTTTAGAAGATTCTGGGACGTCGGACATACGCTGTCTAAATCGGCGAGGTGTTACAGGGCCCTAAGACAGAGCTGGGATTCTGACCCCTGAGCCTCTTACATCCTTTACCACTGCCATCCCAGCTTTAATCATCACTAATGCATTCAGGCTCAATTTCTTTAAAACTTGTTTGAACACTGCAAAATATATAGAGTGCAATTTTTAAAGCAAAGAACAAAAACCCCATAAGAAATGAAATAAAACCTTTTGCCCTCTTCTCAAAGGACAACGTTGGGGATACCAGTTCATCAGCTTCCCTGCTCCAGACTGCTTTATTAGTCCTGAAAGATTGAAAGAAAAAGTAGTCTGCAGAACATGATCTGCCTGATGGCTGTAAAGGAAGAGTCAGTTATGGAAGTTCAATAACAACAAAAAAGGGTTTTCCATAGAGTGTTGATGCGTAACTAGGTGGAAGTATTAAAATTCAGTACAGTCAGTGTTTTATTCAGCCAACATGTCCTTCCAACTCACAGTTTGCACTCAGGACAAGATAATGTCAGCCACAGCCCTGTTCTCTGACCTGTTATGTTTTTTTGGAAGCAGAAATAAGCTTTTCAATGCTGCAAAAACAAAATGTCTCAGGGGTTCTTGTTTTATTTCCCTCAAGTAGCATTCAACACCTCCCCATCACATTCGCCCAGACAGCCTCCCATTACCATGCGATTTCAATCTAACATCTCCTTTCATTCATTGTAAAAGGGCACAGAGAAACAGGTAATTATTTTCTCCCTGCTCTCCTCCCTGAGATCAAAGCCCAAACAGGAGTGATTACAGAGAGTCAGCTCGTCTTTGAAGACCCTTCGATTCTTTTCTTTCTCTTTGGTTACTGTATAAACAGGACTCAGAGACGTGACAGCTCCAGCTTCTCCTCAGCATGCAGATACTTGCATGGTGGCAGGTGTTCCACTGTATCTAGAGCCGCTCAGCCCTAACTTACCCCAGGATTTTAGATCTGTTGCTACCCTCTCTAACCCACAAAATGAAAAAAATGACAAATCCCTCTGTACATATGCATCAGCTTTGGCTTTAAAGCTGCTGCACTTTTACGTGATGTGTTTTTAGTTTGGGAGAACCAAACTGCCAAACAAGATATGCGCTGATTGCAATGTTTATAGTGGAAGAGTAAAGTTTAGGAAGAGAATGAAAGAGAAACTTTTCCCAGGGTGTACAATTGTAGGCAATATTGGAACCATGCTTTTGATTTCCTTTTAATTAAATCATGCAAACATCTTAATTTGACCAAAGTTCTGACTTTTTCGAACTGCACATTTACACGAAAATACTGGGTGAGTTAAAATGGGGAACAGAGAATCAATTCCTCTTTGCTGACAACCATCCTTTCCGTGTGCAAACCAGATTCTCATTTGCTTAGATTACTCTATAGGGCGATGCCAAGATTTTAGAACACCTTCCCTTTATTGGACTTACAATTTCACAATAATACTGGACACTAGCTTTGGTTTAACATTGTCATAGACTGACATTGACTTACAAAAAATGTTAAACCAGTTAAAGAATGCCATGACTTTTAATTATTTGAGGTAAAATGATAAACTGTGAGCACAATTTTGGCATTTTGAACTTATGAAATAAGACTAGGGCAACCCAACAAGTAAATTTAATCAATTTCTGTGAATATACGCAACGATTGAAATAAGAAATTAGAATAATTTCCTTTCCCATTGAGTTCCGTCCCAGTGTTCACACAAATAGACGTCTGTGTCTTCAGCAGGCGTAGAGCTAACAGAACTGGCAGCGTTGCGAGGCAAGGGCTCAAACATGTACGGCTGGAA
>NW_015150830.1:600031-604877 GCF_000732505.1 Cyprinodon variegatus
TTAGTGCTACTTGGTCCCAATGGAATTTCCCATTGAGAACCTACTAGCACTAAGTTGCTAACTGGTTAGCAAGATGCTTCCGAGACACTAGCCACAATTAAACTTGCTTGCGAACCTTCCCCAACAACTATCCCGCCCCTTTGACCAACGACCAATCACATTAACTTAATTCACTTGTGTAAAGTCGGGCACCACAGGGGAAAATTGGGAACCGCAACGTTTGGATCAGCCGCTTCCCTACGACTTCTAAGTACTTTCAGAAGTTTGAATTCTGAATATTACCAGACTTTTCCTTTAAGCCAAAATATGCATCCCATAGTTTACATTTTAGTTCATACAGTTATTCACCACACAAAATAATTGTTTTCTATTTAACTACAAACAGATAAGTTGCAAATAATGATAGAGTGTGACCAACCGCAGGCTCTGGTCAGTAGTAACAAAAACTCTTCAAAAGCTGCTGGAGCCTGCCTTTCAACACAGAGTTGTGATACTCTGGAAATTCAGAAAACACATTTCAAAATAGTCTGATTCTTGTTTAAAAATGTACAAATAAATAAGGTTTGAAAGTCCACTTTGTCACTTAAAAAACAAAACCACTTTTTATGACAAATTAAAGTTATAAAAACAGTATTTGTTGAGTTACCTACCTAGCTATCTCCCACTGCTCGTTCCACAAGTCAGAGTTGGATAATGACAGCACAACCCCAAGGCTAAGGGCTTCAAAAAGAGGCTTCAGGAAAGTGATTGGAATAAATGGATTGTTACTGTAGTGCTCTGCTTTCTGGTTTTCCTAAGAGGACCATCGATTCACCGCATTTATTAAAAAAATAAACAGCATGATTGCCGAGGAGGAACAGATACCCCCCTTACATCACCCTGAGCTTTAAGTCTCTGTGTCTGCTAATTGTTCCTTTGTTCGTTCTGAAATAGAGTAATGGTTTAGTCAAGTATTTATCTAGCATTCTTTATCTTACAAGCACACAGCAGGAATTCAAAAAAAAATAGTTGTTTTGGAAAACTCTTCTTGAAGACATTGGCAACTAAAAGCATTTTTGTTATTTCTTATTTCTTGCATGATGTTTGGATTTTTTAACAGAACTATTTAGAACTATTTAGATTTGATAATACATTGTATGTAATATCATTCTTTACTATTCTTTTTATTGTATTTTTTATTTAATTTACCTTTGAGATAAATTTGGACTAAAACTGAATTTAATATTTTCTTAGAATTACTTTTTTTGGTGCTGCTTATCTAAGTTGCTAGAGCAGAACAGAATCGAATAGAATAGAATAGAATAGATACCTTTGCTATCACACTGACAAAACAGTTGGACAGAACAATACTCATGAGACTAAACAACATCTAAATTTACAACATTTCTAAAGTTAAGCTGTGCAGCAATAGAAAAAAATAACTGAATGATTTACCGGTACAAATAAAAAGGGATACACAGATAAAAATTACAAATGTTATAAGAAAAGAAAAAAAGCATTGAATTTAAAGAAGTATAGAAAACTTGGCTGATGTTTATCTGAATTTGGAAGTGTGTTTAAAGACCCACACAGAGAAGAATGCATGTTTTTATAAACAGCTAAGGAAAAATACTGCTTCCACACCACAATTGTACCCAGCACCAATGAAGACGCTGAACTACATACGCCGGGCCCTTTGGTGGCGCTGTGACGCACGCTGCCACTGACACTCAAACTGCTAACAAAAGCACCGGGCATGTGCAGACAGTTCAAACGCCGCAAGATGGCGGGAAAGAGGCGCATGCAGGTTACAGATGTTGGTTGAGCTAAAATGTTATCATTAAAAACATATTGCCTGCATGCACAGTGAAATATGATACCAGTCATTTCAGATTTTCCACTGTGAGACCCAAATTTCAAAAACTGTATTTATTCTCCATGAATTCCGGCTCTGTTTGCATACACAGCTTGAACAACAGGTTATCTCTGAGTTTACAGCTAAACTTGTCTTGTATATATTTACCAGTTTAAGCACAGCCAATGGTCTGTATCAGTCCAGTATGACTGACTGTCTTTAAACATCCACTTTTACTAACCTTTTTTTCAAAGCACATCATTGATTTTGGGTAACTCACCAAAGTTTCTGAAGTAAAAATGCTTAGAATAAAGGTAGAATTTAGGGATGGGTTTTATATCATATCAGACTTTAATGTCAAATGTTTCATAGTCTTAAATATTTGCCCCACTTTAGGCCTAATTTTGCTGCTGCTGCATACTTATTCCACTATGATACTTTTCCCATCACAGGAGAACTGGTTCACATCAGCTGAGCTCAGAAAGGGGCGTCATTGAAGGGAGAAGGTGCTAACCATTAGCAAATTTACTTCAGTCAAACCACAAAGGTCAGAGCGGTCAGACAGACCACCCAACAGCTTGGTCATCAAGGGAAAAAGCAGGGGGGGAGAAAAAAGAGAGGAGGAGGAGAGAAGGTTAGCTGTCTCCCTTTAGAAAAACCTACTACAATTTGCTGAGATGACACAAGCTTTACATATGGTGTGTGCACTCAGATGTGAAGCCACATGTACTGTCAGCACTCTTAAAGTATTGTTCCTCATTACAAATGTGAGACTTCATCCAAGGCTTGCAAAGAAGCACACGGCAGTCCTTAAGTGCACGTTCACAATCAGGAAGAACCATCCTTCAAGAGAGAATCTTGATTGTTCTCCTTGTAGAGTTGATGACAGCGCCCCGTTAGCTGCTCAAACGCATAGCCAACAGCGCCGACGCTGCATGGCATAGTTTCAGCTTCATACTTTTCAACAACCAGTGCTTCGTTTATTTGGGTCATCGTGACATGACAGAGTAATTGGTTTGCACAGATCACTCCCTGTATTTGACAAGCTGCCCCATTTACCGTCTGAGTGCAGCAGTCAAGATGCTTATAAATCTTTCACTGACTTGATTAATTGTCTCTCAAGTGCTTCTTTACCAGGTAAATAAATAATAAGAGAAGGGATAATTTCTGTTGTTTAGTCAGCGGGTTGACCTGCCAAGAGGTCAACTCTTAAAAATATATGAGATGGTCTTCACGAGTGGTATTTTTTGAGTAGAGCTTTGCAAAAGGTACAAGCTTATTTCATAAGAATGTTATATTGTAGGCCAACACAAGTGCATAACTGTCCAGAAAACACCATTAATAATGTATTTTCTACAAATAAATGTGTTATACAAGCTTTATTTATTTTTGAAACACCTAAAGGTAAGTGCAGACTGCTTCAGAAAACATCATAGGTGGTAAAATCTGTTGACAGAATAACAATCAGTGCCATTAAATAGAAGTCAAGTAGAGGAGTGTAAAATATAACCATGAGAACTCCTATTTAAACTTTGCAAAAAGCCATTTAGAAAACATGGAAAACATACAGTAAAGTGTGCTCTGGTCAGATGACAATGGGAAAGAAAAACAGGTCAGAGTTCATCACAAGGTAGATGGAATAGATGCAAGACAATGCATAAAGAAATCCTGTTAGATGCTGCAGCAGACTTGAGAATAAGATATTGAGTCGGCTGATAATCACACCTCTGGAGGAAAATAACCCCTAAGAAGTGATCTTACACACAATAAAGTCATTTTCTGACATTGGTTAAATAGTTACATAGTGAGGAAGAACCCATTTCTCTGGTGTGTTCACACAGAACGTGGTTTTCACGCCAGAGGCGAACAATTTAGACAATATCCCTACGTAAGGATACAGCTCAGCTGTGTTGCTCTAATGATTCTGTAACTGTGAATCGGGGCCACTTCCCAAGAAGTTAGCCCAGGTTGGTAAGCAGCTGCCTTCTGTAACTCAAAGCAACTTCTCTGATCTGATTAAGATTGCAATTCCTATCAAAATCTGTTGTCATGTCTCATGGTTATTTAATACATAAACGTTAAAATAGTGTTTTAATATAAAGAGTTTGTCCCGAATTATTTCTTTTCAAGAAAAAGAACCGGAGAGAGAAAGTTTCAACATGTAAGCACAAAGCTTTCCTTTAAAGAGGTGGATGGCAGATTTTTAGAGATTGCAGAGATGCCACACCTGCGAAGGTCACAAAGTAAAAAATCTGTACTTCTGTGTATTTTCTTAAGAGGATTGTAGGTGGCTTTTTAAAAAGCTGTTAAAATTACTGTATAATCTTTTGTTATAGCTCCAGCAGAGACACGGGCCTGGTGTGGTGTCTCCCCCATTCTGGTGCACTCTCTGCCCGATGTACTGCTCTTATCCACCGATGTACTCCTTCAATCTCCTGCTGTTAGCCTCCAGAACTGATCCCGGCCAGCCGCCGCCTCTCCTCTGCTCTGGCATATCCTCTCTGCCCAATGGACCGCTCTCATCTGCAACTGTCCCCCATTTGTGTTTTAACTCCAGACAGTGGCACAGCTGACCGCCTCGTCACAGTTCTGGTGCTTTCTTTTCCAGTGTTCTTGCACTGATTTCCTGATGCCACTGTCTGAGCTCCAGAATGCCATCTCATTTTACATCTGTTGTCAGGGTGATCTGTCCCCATACCGTGATAGTTTCGGGTCCTGGACTCAAGCTCAGTGAAAAGCAACATTGATCTAGCTATAGCTCTTGGAAGACCTAAACTAAGAGCATCTCTGAAGGATCTGCTGGATCCAGAGACAGCAGCAGCTTTGATAGAACATAGTGACAGGCAGTGTTGTCTCTTTCTACGTGAACTAGTTCAAAGTTCAGTTCACACATTTTAAAATGAACTAGATCAGGTCATAGTTCATAATTCAAAATTTTGAACTAAGTTCACAGTTCCAAAAAATGAACTAGTTCAGTTTTTTTTTTTTTTTTTTCATATATTGCTCAATTAC
>NW_015150830.1:605664-616785 GCF_000732505.1 Cyprinodon variegatus
AGTTGAACTGAGAGAGCGTGCCGTTCACAGACACCAGAATGAACGAGTTCACAATAACGTTCATCAGGCAGTAATGCAGTACGTTCAGTTCACGTTCGCCCAAAATATGAACCAGTTCATGAACTTTCATTCAATGAACGCGTTCAGGCACAACACTGGTGACAGGCTCCATAAACTCTATGTCCGCCATTTGGAGGTGAAAATGTTAAGCAGCAGATTCGATGACATGGTGGAAAGCACTGCAAAGTGCCGAGATTTTTGCTTATTTTGCATTCTTTGTAAATGTACCGTCAGAGTTAGCATTTAAACTCATTTATAAAGTTCTTCCTTTTGAGACTTGTCTTGTATTCCGATGAAAAGAGCATAAGAGTTTGATCACAACGATCTTTATCACATTTGCGGGCAAAAAAAAAAAAAAAATTAAGGTTTAAAACACTACCTTAAGTGCAAAATACAGAGGTGGCAGGATCATGAGGTGTTTATTTTTTGTTTCAGTGGATTTTTATTTATTTTTTTTGGACTTCACATGATAGATGACTTCACCAGGACAAACCGTCATTTTGAAATAATGAACCATAAATTGATGTCCTGTGAAAGGATTCCACATAGGCAACGACCCTAAGCACCAACCAAATTAGTTCCAGAGTGGCAAAAGGACATCAAAGTCATTATCTCAATGAGGCCAATGCGAAGCTTATGTTATTTCAAGCTTGTGGTTTTTCCAAATATCATATGTACTGGATGTCAGTCACATCCGTCTGCAAGTTATCGTTAACCTTGCAGTGGTGTGCCAGGAAAACTTAAATAAATGTACCATACATTTCTTTGATAGATGCCAAAACAAATCATGTTTATCACTTAGATTTCCATATCAACAGATGCTGACTTCCTCCAACACACTTACTGTAAATAGAAGCATGTTGTGCAACTCAAACAACTGCCTCTGTGAAAAAATAATCAACACACCAACAAGTTTCTTGAAACACAAAAAACACATAAAACTCCTGAGAATGAATTTATATCATTAAAGAAGGAATTGACCCAGTGTTTTTCTTTGGTGTTTCCTTTTATTGAATCTTTGGATGAACTTTTAAACCCCTAAATGTTAAAAGCTAGTAGAGACATAGCATACATTTCTTAGAGCTTAACCTGATATGTTGTTTTACAATTAGACAAACAGAATGTCATGCCTATTAAATAAAATCCCACTTATATACACAATTCAAGATATAAGTGGACCACTTATAGAAAAGTTTGATATGTAAGGAAACTCCTTCAAGGCACTGTATACAAACTAGTGAGGTAAATAGTTCATGTTTGCAGAAGGTCTGCTTTTATTAAAAGCTACCCATAGAGCTAAAGATCTGGATTCAAAACTTAAGCTATGCATTAATATGATTTAGGCAATTCGATCACAAACATATTTGAGGTATTGATTCTATTAAGGATTTTTAGTAAATTAGAAAATAGTTTCTATGAATCCCAATACAAATAAAAGAATCTTTAATAAAAACTTTAAATGCATGTCAAAATACTTCTCATAAAATCTCAACTTCTGCATCATAATTAACGGAAAAATAGAATTAAATATATTAGACTATATGTAAATGACTTATATAATGATTTTCACTCAGTTACAAGAGTCAGTTTACTAAATGACCATTTTTTAAATGTTTAAACTTATTAAATTAGTCTGTTTGTGGTCTAGATTTAGACCACATAGACTTGGACCTAGGAAAAGCAACTTTAAATTTTAACTTGAAGTTGTGATTATAAATCCATAAGATGGTAAAAAATAAAATTTGTAGAAATTAAAAAGTGCCAGAAAGCATAAACTAAAATAGAAAAAAGAAATTTGTGATCTAAAATTCTAGTCAAATCTAATACGTTTTTTTTTTTTACCTTGTGATACTGCTGTAGTAATGAACAACAAAAAGAATAATATATAATAATATAACAAATAGGAAGAGATATTTAAATATTAAACTAGAAAAGTTCTAATAGGTCACAGGCCTCTGCCAAGCAGCACATTTTTCCTTATTTTACGACTTACATCTATAGCTAAAATTCACATAAAATTTCAATCATTACCAAATTTTAATGAATTTTTCCTTGGCATGATGCACAACTTTGTATGTTCCTTCACATGTCTTCATTAGTTTATAAATAAGGCACAGCGTGTGCCTGCAGCCTCTGGTGTTTGATCTGCTCTCTCCTTCATTTACTCTGCTCTCTTGTTTGATCAGCAGATCGAGACTTCGAGCCAGGCATGGCTCACCTTTCCTGTGTGTTTGGCTGCAGTATAATACTTCTGGACTTTTTTTGATTCTGATGCTGAAGCTGTCAATAGTCACTGCCATTTTATAGGGGAACCTTTACGAAATCCATTCGTAACTTATCAAGTTATCCTACAGAGAGACAACAGATAAATACACAAACACACACAAACTATAGTAAAAACATAATCATCTTGGTGGCGGTAACTACACTGCTGGATGAAATTATTACCCCATTTACACTACCCTTGATAAACCATGCCAAGACCGGTCCGAGCTCAGTAACTGAGATAACTTATCATGTGTAAATAGAAAGCAAACTGAACTGAACCGAGCTAGACACAACCGAACCGAGCTAACTGCAGACCAGTTCTAGAGGTGGGCTCGGCTTGGTTTTTCCCTGGCTCGGTTCTCTGATAACAAGAGCGCATGAGCAGAACGCGTCATCTCCGTCTGGCTGCACATCCCGATTCACACTCCATTCCAGTAGTTGGTGGTGATGCCCCTCCAGAAACAGAAGAAGAAGAACAACTTCTTCAACTATAAACAACAATCGAAATCTTTCCACGCAACATTTTAAATAATGGCATTTTAAATAATAACACCGAAGTACAGCAATAATAATCAAGCATAACTTTCTGAATGTGACGGGAGCTGCCATTTTGATTTGCTTGATTCCCTCCTTCTTCGTCTTTTTCTTCTTGTGTCTATGGTGGTTGGCAAACAACTTTTGGTGCATTACTGCCACCAACTGCTTGATTTCCTCCTTCAATACTGGCAGTAATACCGCAGATCGTCACTAGGAGGCGAGGAACCGAGATAGTGTGATGTGTAAACGGTCGTCAGAACCGAGCTCGGCCTGGTTAACTGATCCCAGCTCGGACCGGTCTCGGCATGGATCGGTTTTTCAAGGGTAGTGTAAATGGGGTATATGCAATTTTAAGTCAACTGTCCTTAATACTTTCAAGCAGTAAAGGGTATACATCAGTAGCAAAATGCTTTCAAGCTCTATCAGACATCAGGGAAAAGTTGTTTAAAAGGATTCCCCACAGGAATGTTGTGAGGGGCTCCCCTAAGTTGAGGTTAGGAGAAAGGCTGCAGGTGTGCCAGAAAAGCATCTGGCTTTCTGTCCACATGAGGAAATGTTTAAAAGGCTGGACATTCCCCAGTTATCCAAGGTTGTCAGCAGTGAAGACAGGTGTTTTTGTGTGCATATGGGCTACTAAGGGATAATGCCATGCAAATATAAAAGCAATGCCTAAAAGCAGTTCTTAAAGCTAATATTAACAATGAAATAATGATAGAAATAAACATACCTTGCACAGCACAGTGGACTCCAGCAGCTCTGCCCTATGTCAACATTGTTGCTCATAACTGTTAAGGGCAGGACTTCCTGGCACAGTCAATGTCAAGAGGTCACCTGGCAGGAGGTGATGGGGTCCTGCTCAACCATGTGGATTGATAATGCACATTATTAAGACCAGACTGCTCCCATATTCTATTACTTTGGTTTGGCAACAGCTCTTGCTTTCGTCACAGCTGTATGTCCTACCTTAAAACATTACACTACAAAATGAATAGCCTACCCATTTTTAGTCACACTTCAACAATATAAGTTGGAGTAATACAAGACAAATTCTTGTGTGTTTATGAACAAAAAAGTACTGTGAGAATTCCACTCGCAGGCAAGGTTGGGTTCTGCTGGATCCCTCATACAAATACCTACCTCATGCTATTGCGCAATTTGGAGATAAGGCTAAAGTGCAAAGTGCAAAGTGGCCAAAATTAGTCCAGTTCACAAAGTCTAAGGCCATGGTTCTTCAATGAAAAAGGAGATTGTCCTCTTCAGGTAGGAGGAGAGCTCTTGCATTTTGTCAAGACAGGTCTGTGTTTCTGGTATCATATTGCTGTGCTGTCTGTTGGTCTACATCCCTGCCCTTACCTATGGTCATGAAATCTGGGCCATGAATAACTGAACAAGATTCTGGTTACAAACAGACGAAATAACCTTCCTTCCCAAGGTTTAATAATGTAGTCCTTCATGCAATATTCCCATTTCTAGAGAGATTATGTGTTAACCCATCTCGGACCCTTAAAAAAGACCAAACAATAGTACCACATCATGCTTACCCAAGTGTCATTCTTAACTAGGTTTATTCAAATCCTGGAGCAGTTAGTTTGCTGCGTGAATGCCCGCACATCCCAGCATACGAAATAAAGAAAGAGATGGAAGAGGAAGAGAAAAGAAGTGTAAGAAGTGTAACTCCTAAGAGGAAACTTTCAAATTATCTTATGGGACTACCACGAGTAGTTAAGACTCAAAGTGTCAACAGAAACCCTGTAAGAAGGACTTTCTTACTCAGACTTTTTTTTCCTCAGTCAGCACTATGGGTGGGCGATATATCGAATATACATGATGTATCTTGACTTTTCCCATGCACGATAGTTAAAATGACTGTATCACAGCCCTCAAGTACAAATTTACATGACATTAAGCCGTCTGCGTCTATTTTACAGAGAGTTTTATTTTCCCACACATTTTGAATGCATCATAAACCCCTCCTCCAAATGCACGCACACTACAGCAACCGGCAAACAAAAAATGGCTACAGCAGGTGTTTTAGCTAAGCAATATAAGTGGTTTGGATTTCATGCCGAGGATGTCGAACAAAAGGTGCAAATTTTTAAGATGTGCTGCAAAAACCACTGCTGGAAAAAGGTAGCAGCACAAATTTATTCCTCCACCTAAAAAGTAACCCGGTGCAAAAAGATGAATGTTGTAAACCCCGAATGTTGTAAAAATATATTTGCATATGCACAATATATGTAAAATATATTTTGCATATATTGTGTATCGCGATATAGCCCTAATATATTGTGATTAGATTTTCTTCATATCGCCCAGCCCTAATCAACACAATACTATAACAATGTTGCTCCAAAATAGTCCACTGAAACTACATTATCTTTGGCCCAGTTTACAAGTGTTGTGTGAATACGGCCCAAATGAATTCCATGTGTACAGTAATATTTTTTTCACCAATTTCTGGACATTGCAGTCATCAGCAGTTAATCACCCCTGAAGGGAACCTCCATTAAAACTCAGTCAATTTTTGTAGTTTTTTTTTTTTAAAGTCTGCCTCTTTAATAATCACTCTGGACCTACAGACCAGCAGGGGTGTATGTGGATTTCTTTTTAGCATTACTATTATTTGTGGGATCTTATAGCCTTTCCATACCTACCTTAATGACATCAGAGAACAGACAGATAGGGCATACCAAACAGGAAGATTCCCATTCTCTCTCTTCTGCAGCATCTCCTTGGGTATTATAGCCCAATATTAGGTGTTCTGTTTGGCCTGGCTGAGTTTTAATAAAACCTGACAAGGATTTATCACCTGTTCATGGCTCTGTGTGCTGCCATCCTGTGAGATGGAGGCTGAGCTCACAGAGACAGGGAGCCCTGGCATGCAACAGTCATATTCACCTCATATTAATGTGTTAGTGAGCGTGCTGAACTTGCCTGGAGGAACAAAGAGATGGTACTGGCTGATGAAGTGAATACATTAAAAAGAAGGCCATCTCTTTTATTCAGTAAAGTCGTTTTTGTGTGCTCATCTTTCAAAAATCCCCTCTGATTGAGATGCATTCAATTTGCATGCATATTGCTACTGCTCATCATGTGCTGAAATGACAAGGATACAAACTCAGCTCAAGTCAACTTTGTGAGCAATTGAAACCGTACATCTATGTACTCAGTACAAACAGGACCTTTTTGTCTTACTTTTCATATAAAATTACAGTACACTGTGTCTGATTAAGGTCAGGGGCGGTATACCAACATTATTTTCTACTAGCTTAGTGCTTATTAGTTGGGCTTTTTCTATCTTTGAACCATGTGATTATCCTGTTGAACAAAATCATCATCACTTAAGTTTTCCTACATTATGCAATATTTAGTCATCTCTAACACTGGAGTACTAAAAGCTTTTGCCTTTTAAAGAACAGCTCACTTTATTCCAGAGTTGCCCACATATAATTTTTGATAAATATGCTTTTGGAGTCGGCTGTATGGTGTACCACTGTATCCTTTCAGCAATAAGGTCCAGAGTTAGAATCCTTAACTACATACTTCAGGAATGAAGGTTGCATGTTCTTCCAGCGCGTGCGGCGGTTTTCTCTGAGAACTCCTTCCTCCCACAGTCCAAAAATGTAGCTTTTAATTTAATCAGCGTCTCTTATTTGTATTTAGTTGTGAATGTTCAGTATATCTGCATGTTTTTTTCTGTGTGTATTGCCAAGAGACAGTCTGGCAACCTGTCCAAGGTGTGTCTCGTCATTCCCCTATAGACTATTGGAGATAGGTGTGGTAATCAGTGTTGCACCGATACCAGTATCAGACAGGGCCCTGATCCAGCACTAAAATGGGGATTTCGGCAAGTACCAACAAATAGGGCACTGATACCATTTTGAGAGCCAAAAGTTTATTCACCTATTGTCAACCATTCACTGCCATATATACTCTATCAGTTCGTATGAAATCGTACGAAAAGTTATGCACACTATTTCGTACGTTTTGGACGTTTTTCCTCAAAAAACCCGCTCAGTGCGCATGCGCTGGCAGACAGAAAAAAAAAGCAGATCCACGGACGGACGTAAAACTAGGAAAAACAGTGCAATAATCACTTATTCATGTCTCTAACTATGTTGCTTGCTGTTTTATATCTTAGGGTTAGGGTTAGGGTCAGAGTTAGGGCTAATTGTTTATTTAATTCTATGTTCTTGAATGGTGCGTCAGATGCGCATGCACATACGATGAAAAAAACGTCCAAAACGTACGAAATTACGGTGCATAACTTTTCGTACGATTTCATACGAACTCATAATGAGAATACACTGAACCATTCTAGGTAGGCAATAAAAAGTAGTACTGGATTCAATTATTAGTCTTTTTCCTGCTTCACAAAGGTAAGCAGCAGTATTATGTAGCTGTAGTGTATAGTTCTTCATATATACACACATATATCTATTTCAAATCATATCGGTATGGTATCGGTATCGGCCAATACTACACAGCCAGGTATCAGGTATCAGTAGCGGGGCCAAAAAATGACACTGGCACAACACTAGTGGTAATGTTGCCCCCTTTTTTTTTTTTGAGTTAATTTCATGTCTCCTACTTTTCTGATTTGGATTTGCTTGTTATATTTTTAAGTTATTTTCTTTTTTAATTAGATTTAGCTTGGGTTAATTCTTGGTTTGTTGTGTTGCATTTTTTTCTGATTTTGTTTTGAGGTGACATTACCATACCTGGAGACCACTGCAGCAGCACAGGTGTTCTCCATTAGCTAAGCAGTGTGCAGACCGGGAAGTTGGTAGTAAAAAGGTAGCTATGCAGTTGAAGGATGACGAAGCCAGAGGATCACAGGTGTAGCAGACTGAAGGACTAGAGGACCGGTTGCCACGGAGATTCATCCTGCTGGTCGCCTTCGAGGAACGGACGGGTGTTGGAGTACGGATCGCTGCTGTGATTCGCCCGTGGCTGTGGAGGATCGGCCTGCTGGTGTCGGGAAGGACTGAGTACGGGAGAGGACTGCGCCCCCCAATCAGGGTAGCTAAGAGTTAATTCTTCCTTATGCAGACTAATCCATTGGCTCTGCCGCTCATTACTACCCTGCATTTTCTTTTTTTTGTGAATTCTTTTTTTATTAAATAACTGTTAACATTTATCGGCCCTTTCTTTTAAACCTCTGCCCACAGTCACTGCGTTTTTTTTATTAAATAAATATAACACTCGGGTGCCACATAGCCATCGGTCCAACAGTGATCCTAATTAATAAATGAAATGAAAAGCAGAAAAAAAATGCAATGCAAAAATAGAATTTTCGAAAACCTCTCAATCACAAAACTTTGATGTTGTCTCATATTTTTTAATGCTTTATTTTTTTCACATATATTTCTTTATTTACTTTAGTTTTAAATTAAAAAAAGGAAAACGATTATTACAACAATATCTAAAATCCATCCAAAAAGGCGACAGAAGCACCTGTGCACATTATACAGGTGTATTTATAAGGCTGAATCTACCAGACTAAAGTGCCTGTCTGACATAGAAACACCCTCTGGAGGGGTTTCATTATCCTCTTTCCATCTACCCCCCTCCATTTTTCATCATTCTCTCTCCCTCCTCCAGTTCCATCGTACCTCTCTCCACTTCAGCGCTGTTTCTGTGTGTGCTTCTCACTGAGCATCCCCATTGAGGACTTCCTCGGCACAGTTGCTAGGTGATGGGACCCTGATTAACGAAGGAGCAAGTGGGGAAGAAAAGCAGGGAGTCTGCATGTGTGTGCGCACACACGCACAAGTGTGTCTCTTTCTCGGCAGTTATCGCTAATTGACAGCTGTCGGCCCTCAGGGCTGTATTCTAACCCCGCGCCCCTTGTATAATCGGAGGGCAGGGCTCTGTCGCTTGCCTCCCCCTCAGGAGAGTGGGGAGGTTTGGAAAAAAAAGGAGGAGGCAGCGCTCCGTTGGCTTCGGCCTTACACATTGGGCCAACACTCTGTAAGAGTTGTTTGGATAAGCAAAACGATGTGGTAGGGAAGGGCCAGGGGCAGCAAGAAGTGGGAAGGATGAGGTGAGAGGTTGAAAATGAGATTGTGAGTGAGAGATGGGGAAGGAAATCAAAAGGGCAGCGAGGGGCAACAATGCTAAGATTCAGGAAGGAAAAAAGAAAATATGGCAGAGTTAAAAAAAGAGGAGACGGCAGAGGGTGAGGGCACGTCTGGGGGAAGTGGTCCCAGGCTTTTCCACCATGCCAGCCTGCTTGCCATACACCATCTGGAATTATTCTCAACATTGGCCAACCCGCCTCACTCCAAGTAGGACAATGTGATTATTCAGCCCCCCCTCCTCCCGTTTGCAATATAACTCAAATTAAAATGAGATTATTGTGATCAAATTTCAGGCTCTGAGGCTGATAATGAGTTAGGGGCACATGTGATTGTGACTGTATAGGAGGTCTGTGCAATATACACTGCAAATGTTTGCCAACTTTGGTCTCCAGCTTTCCTTAGACTGAAAAGGCTTTTAAATATTTGCTCGGGGCGCTTTGAGTCAAAGTATGAAAGAAAAAAAAGACTGTCAAAGCTTGAAATGAAATCTTTCAAACTACCCTAATAAGAAACCATCAGTGATGATTAAACAACGTCTTTCATAAAATAAGTATTTAACATTTATTCAGTAACACTATAATTATTCTCTTATCACATTGTTGAAAGCTGACTGAAATAAGAAGCTTTTTTTTTTTCATTATTCTGTGGTTATTACAAAGAGGCAGCATAAATCAAACAGCAGATGTCTATGTGCAGAGCAATTTTAAATGAGTTTCTTCCTCTTCAGAGGGAAGCAATTAAAAGGACTCTTGCCTTGTCAAATATTAACTGCACTTAAAATGTATAGTGTGATGCGCGGGGTGCAGTACATCCTCACATATCTGAAATAATTAGCACAAAGCTATTAATTCATGTGTTCCACTCTCATCACAACCTCTCTGATGAAAGCATGTGAGCACCCTAGACAGCCATAGTCTAATTGATACGCAAGGAAATAATTTATGTTGAAGCCTCAAACTCAGTTTGGTTTGGTTTAGGGAGAAACAGAGGACACATATTTTTAATCCTCGTATTAAATACAGAGGAAGAAGTCACAGTTACAACTATGTGCAATAAAAATTATTTATTTTTTGCAACTGAATTATTTCATAGCACATTCCGAGATAAAGCAGGGTAGTAATGGATATATATTAGTGTAGTTATTCAAAGGCAAAGGAAAAAGATTAGTGCTGCAAATGCTGCCGTGATCCCCTTGCAGCTGTAGTCTAAGCCTGTCACTTGCAGCTTTCCGCTATGTCTTCATGCAGCCTTGACATTGCCAAGCAATCAATAGATCCCTAGCACAGCAATGGATCTCACCCTGATTATAATGAAGATAGCCGGTCATTTAAAATGCTAATGGACAATTTCACCTAATAAGAGACATTCAGCCCAGCACTTCATTAAAATTTAGAGGTGGAAAAGTCTTTTCCAATTAGGTTTCACCCCTTTTCACACAGCACTGAAGCCATTAAGGTTTTTTTTTTTTTTTTTTCAAGAAATGTCAAAATGTCTCATCCTGTGATCTTAACACCCTCTGCAAGGAGGTGCGTTAAAGTTTAAGCATCAGGGTGAAAGTGTGGATGATGGTAGGAACTCAATCTCCATTCAGCAACATAAGTAGCATGCAATGTCATCCATCACATTTCAATCATTCTGCTCAAAACTCAGAATGATTTTCTCGGCAGTTATCGCTCTGTTTATTTATTTGTCGATATTTTTATTTATACCCATTAAAGGTGGATAGTCCTGTTAAATGATTTTTTATTCATACACCAATCAGGGCTCAATGTTAACCATCGCCCAATCTCCCTGGGCAAGTAGTTTTTGTTGTTGAGAGAGAACAAATTTTTAATAGCAAAAAAAAATAATTTATCACTCAAAGTTACTTTAAAATCACCAACATTCGATGAAAACGACCCAGAAGCGTTGCCGGCGCCATTTTTATTGTTTTGTACACATTCTCGCGTGATTTGAAAAAGCAGCGAGATTTTCCGCCAGATTGTGTGATTTTTGTCTGGGAATTGGCACGAATCAGACACACTTTTTTCGACTTGGCAGGCTAAAAAACAACAACACGGCAAAAAAATGTAAGTACAGTAATACACCCACAAACTATTTTAACCCTCCACCCATTTCACCCACCACCTAGATAACCCTAGATTAAAAATTAGGGATTTGGAAAAGTGGCATA
>NW_015150830.1:616939-622498 GCF_000732505.1 Cyprinodon variegatus
TGTTGCTGCATTTATTTTGTCAGGGAAAACTAATCCTGAGTCCGTTAAAAGTCAGGGAATTCTGAAATGATGTCAGACTGTGGAAACCCTGTATAAAATAACTATGTATAATGATTCTCTAGAAAAGTCACATTATATTAATAGTATTATCTTGTATAAACATACCGTGACTCTAAAATAAAAGTTATTCATTTGTGACATTGACTTCTGTCTTGTGATTTATCTCAAGTTTTTAAACCTGTCATGTTTTTCTTAGATTTTTAACAGTACAATTTATATTTTTCCAAGCACACAACAGTTTAAAGCAAAGTTTAATTTGAAAAGAATGTGCAGGAAGGATTGAAAAGCATGTTAACACGGTAATGTAGGCTTGAGTTCCTTATCTGACGCATGCAGATACACACCAGGAACCTGGAGACTTAAAAAGTACTGAATTACAAAAAACATTTAAAAAACAAACATGTTTCATTGATATACTGTATATACAACAATGAATATTAGGAACTATATTTATCAAACATTATACTGGGCAAGTAAAAATTGTTTTTGGGCAAAAAAAAAAGTTAAAAGTTCTCTTTTCTGTTGCTGTTGTTCAATAAAAGTATGTTTTAGGATCATTTGAGGCGAGAATATTTTACTTTAAAGCTTCACTATATGGTCCATTTATTGACTTAATGCGTAATTAAAAAAAACAATTTACAAAGTTGAGAGGAACGTCCAGCTGACCTCCGAAGCTAAAGGCAACCAGGGCTAACCGCAGCCCGTCTATAGCAGCCCTCTCTCGGCATAATCATGTGTGAAAGAACGCTTGCTCTGATGGTGTTTTTGACTTAGCTGTCGAATCAGTTTTGGAAGGATTAGACTTGGGGTTTTCGTTAAAACGTGAGCATGAAGGGGCTCTACGCTCATTTATTTTTAAGAAGGGTGCATTCGCCGTTTTACCGACAGACTGTTTGTTTACACTCCCCCACCAGCTTTCTGTCGCGCTTCCTACTTCATAGTCAGTTGCTCTCATTGGTCAGAGCGTTGGTCAATAGGCACAGACATGATTTGAAAAACAACAGGTTGTTTTCATAAACAAGCTTCCGATGTCTCATCGGGGCCAGACTAAATTACACATTTAATCTAACTTTAAGTCTGGTTTATCAGGCTAACAAACAACATTACAATTAATTGAATAAACTGGTTCCTAAATGCTCCGTCTCTGTTTGCACTTGTTAGGCATTTTAATTTTTTTCTTGATCTTCATCAGAACATCAGGGAATATTTTGGGAGGATTTACTAGAACTTAAGAGTTGCCGTGGGTCTATTTTATTTTTCTTTTTTTTATATCAGCTGTTCTCCGACCACACTAAGCTATTGCTTGGTCAGGCTCTATTGAGCAACTGCCTCAATTGTCACCATCTAGCTTTCTGGTACTTACTCTGTTCTGGTGGAAGATGGCGCCATGTCTGCAATTTTTGCGTATCGATTATTAATTTGGCCTCAAAATGGATTATTTAGACACTATTGGAATGGACGCTTGTTGTAACCTCTGACTATCTTGTTTCATTAAGTTGTGTTTATACCAAACATGAATTTTTGCCGAAGCAAACAACTGACATGTTATCTCTTTGTAGAGGGTGGCTCAGGAAGACACAGAGTGAAGCAAAGGTCCTAGTTCTATCTATGCAAATGGTACGTTTTTGGTGAAGGCAGCAAATTAAAAGTGACGCCACAACAGCATCAAGTTCTGCAAAAATCGGCAGACCAATCAAGGAGTAGATGTGGCTGGGATGTAGGGTCACGGAGACTAGCTTTTTCAGCCAAAATGATAGAGAAAATAATATTGAAAACTGATAAAGTAGGGAATGCTTCTAAGAGGTTTATCTTTGCCTTAAAAAAGCAGTTTGAGGGATTGCCTTTGAGTCAATAAGTCGAAGCAATGAACTGGTTTTGTTAGATAGAAAACTTTCAGTCAGTTTGACTGTATGATCTTGTTGAATTGTAAAGTGCCATGAGATGACATATTTTGTGAATTTGCACCAAATAGATAAACTGAACTGAATTGAATTAAGTTTTAGCTTAGCGCTGCAATAACCGTTTGTCCTCCTCTCTTAAGTCTTAGCCACCACTGCCTCTCCTCCACTCTGGTACTCTCTGTCCATTGGTCCTCTTCCAATCTACCGCTGTACTTCCTTGGCCCTAGATGGGGGCAAGACAAACCACCTCATCTTGGTTCTGTTGTTCTCCCTGCTGGGGTTCTTGCCCCTGATTTCTAGCTTCTCTTGTCTAAGCTCCATCATTTCATCTCACCTTATCTAATCTAGCTATGATCCAAGCATACCTCCTGGACTCCCCGTACTGGAAGCATCTCTGCAGGGTCTGCTGCATGCAGGTTCAACAAAAGCTTTTTTTGTCTTTCCAAAGTAAATAAACACCCAAAAGACTTGATGAAGAAGTGGGGTCTCTCCCCGGCTGTGCAAATTTACCTGACATGGGCATTGCTTAAACTCGAAATGTCAGGCGAGTCAAATCACCTAATCTAGGCAAAGCACCCAAACGAGGCAGGGTTTCTGTCAGATTTCTTCAAACATACACATTTAAGATCTATTTCAGCTGCTTTGACACTTTCCTATGGTGACACGTGATTCTGATATAATGAAATACATGTTGCATTAATCTAAATATGAAGAAAGAAAGTGTATTTCTTAGAGCAATTCCTTTAATGACTTTGATGTACCCTCATTCTGTGTAGTGTTTGTTTTTGGACACAAACCCTGAATATTTAGTGCTCTGCTGCATCCGGATGGGATACAATATTTAAAGGTTTATGGCATCATTTTGTGGGTTTTTTTTTTTTTTGTTTGTTTAATTTTTTTGCTGTTGTTACTTTGTCTTTCTAAGCATCAATTCATCCAGAACATAAGGGCCCCCTAGTGGTCAAATACTTATTAACCTCATTAATCCAACAACATCTGCTCTTTTTCAATAAATTAAGGGGTGTTATTTAATGTATTTTGGTGTTATATTTGCATAGCTTTTGCACTCATTGTGTGGCAGTGGAGCATGTGTGATATAGTGCGATGCTGTTGCAGCAGAATTGTTTCCACATGTCCAAAATCTGGTTATCAACTGTACAAACACAGTGTTGAATGAGTAGTGATGTAATGCAAGGTTACTATATTATTTAAACTGTTTACCACTAGACATTACTGAAAGGCAGGTTGACAGGGTAGCAGAAATGTGAAATATTGAATGTTTTTACAATTTATTATGTTGTTTTATTTTTTTATACTGATTGCTACATTTTGAAATGATAAAGTATCCGATTAATCTAAATACCTTATTTATGTTGTTGATTTTATGCCTGAAAAAGAGCAGATTAAATTGCCCTCATGACAAAAACAAAATCAAGGCGTTACCACACAGTACAGCGGAGCCAGGACCTCACGGCGAAGTCGGGTTCCTTATCACGGGACTTAATCAGTGATGTGATGCCATGCCCTGTTGAAGATTAGTTTCTTTTTATTGCATTTTTCAATTTTGTATAACTACTTATTTTATTTGTGAGTTAACTTTATGCATAAGTCAGCCAAATAGACATACTTATGTTGACATATGAAGACTATCAGAGAGGCTCTAGCATCACCTTATATCAGGGGTCTTAGACGTTTTCCAGGCCAAGGACCCCCAAACTGATGGCGAGATGGAGTGGGGACCCCCTAATTATATATAATGTAAGAAATTGTGTTCTATCAAACTTGTCCTATAGTCACTCTATTACAGATGGAGTTATGAAACGAAACTAATTTCTCCCTGGTATTATTAAAGTATTTCTGATTCTGATTCCTGGTTGATGGGACAGGTGTTGTGAATGAAACAGCTTAAAAGAGCTCCTGTGTGACGCTGTATGTGTGCATTGATGACTGAAAGACATCTTCTGCCTCCATTTATCTGTTTACTACAGTGTGTTGAAATTCATAGTAATGTGTAATAAAAAAAAAATCAATTAGTGGAAAAAATTGCAGGGGGGAATAAAAAAAATCTATAGCTATATACAATATAAAACATACAATATACTATATATAATATATAGTATATAGCTATATACAGAATATATATGCCCATCAAAACCATCACATACTCAGAACCAAACATTACTTGCTTTTCAAAAGAAAGTCGTATAAACTTTTTTGAGAGCTGGTCTTTGTCACTGATTGCATATATACTGTAGGTCAAACGGCTTCCTCAGATCACGGCACTGTCTCATCCGTTTCTCATAATATCCATGTCCTACCATAGTATTCTCTTTATCTTATGCCCTATTCCCCATTTGTAGTAAATTTGCAATGTCTCGTATAAATAACTTATCTGACTTTGTTCCACCAATATTTCCTTTTCTATTTCTGCCAGAAAAAGAAAACATGAGGAACTGGTTCTGGATCTCAGTGAAGAAGCATGTGGAGTCTTACGGAAACAAGGAATGTGGACCAATAAACTCAACTACAATGAGTTCTTTTCTTTTTGTTTTTCTTTCTTCTCTAAATTTACCTTTAGGATATTAACAATTTAACATAGTTTTTAGCTCATATGAAAGCACAAAAATGTGCTCTTAGTGTTTTTTGTTTTTTTATTTATTGACAGCTCAGTGGATGTGAGCTCTGGTTATGCACCTTAGATAAGATAGCAGCATAAAAGCAAAATAAGAACAAAGTCTTTATGAGCCAGATACACAACTGATTTTTTACTGACTGAAGCATATATGCATATCATCTTCATTCTCTGTGGTAAAATATATTTATCACACATCTCTTTGGCGACTGTGTTGGTGATGTTGAATTTATTTGGCCTGTCCTCATTTATAGTCACATTTCTTTCTACATACTAAACATAATTTCTTTCTTTTCCATATTGCCTTTCTGTATTTATGTGACTGAGCTTCTGTGCCACAGTAACATGAAAAAAGTTCCAGTTATGTTTGCAGATATTGTTGTATTTTTATTTATCAGCATATGTAGATTGCTTTTGATTTCAGTAGAATCTGTCTTTTCTACAACAGAGTTCTGTTTTCTCAGCATTTCTAGAGACAAATAGAGATTTGTTTTCATTTTAATGGAGCCATAAAATGGGAAAATAAAAATGTCCTTTTAGCTGAATTTGAAATATCATATTGGCCTCCAGGACAACAAAATCAAATCCAGTGCTTGCAGGAGTCAAACCTGGCTGCTATTTGTTTACAATCTGGTGACAATATTCTGGTCATTAGCTTTTCTAGTGGTTTTTATTACAATCAATCAAACTTTTTATTTAGAAACGCGGTCTAAATGAACAAAGAACAACAATGAACATTTTTTAAAAGGGTAGAATAATCATCCATCACCTTATAAACTAAGATTGGGCAAGGCAAGGCAAATTTATTTGTATAGCACAATTCAGTACAAAGACAATGCAAAGTACTTTACATGGTTAAAATACAGGAAGATAAAACAGAATCAAAGCAAGTGGGAAAATAAATAAAATAAAAAATGCAGAAACAAAAAAGAATATTAAAAACAGTTGGACTAAAGAAAATATGTT
>NW_015150830.1:626031-628353 GCF_000732505.1 Cyprinodon variegatus
CTTTATAGCCCTACACAGATCAGCTTCAAAGCCCAACTCAAACTACAGATGAAAACAAACCAGTCATGTGACCACTAAACTCTTAACATTTCCTTGTGATGCTTGTATTGTATGTTATGTTCTTTCTTATGTATTTGCCTGCCTAGGGACTACGGATGGAAACTAGCTTTGTAGCTATAATCCGGCATATTTACATTTGTTTTTATACTGATGTTCATTAATGTGCATTGTCCCTATTCAAATAAATAAATAAATAAATAAAATAAAAATAAAAAAAAAACACAAAACTAATTTGAACATAATGTGTGTATATATAACATAATGACATATAATAAATGTATCTGTATAATGTAATGCTTATGTCTGTAAAGGGGTCTTAAACGGCCTATTTTGTGCATAAATCAACTTTTAAAAAAAAATCTTTTCCCTATGTCATGAAGGGATTCCTTCATCAAAACTTTTCCCAGTCTTATTTTTTCTGATTCATGCATGTTTGAGGGATGCCAGGCTTGCAGTGACTACAGTCTGAGCTGCGATCCTGATCCATTCTGGGTTAACCACCACAGGTAATTTAGTCTGAATGTCAGCCTGATTATGCTCCAAAGAAGTTAAGAAAAAAATCACATCTTTTCATGTTGGGGTTTAGGGCAAAACCTGTTATCAGTGAACATGAATATCCTTTTTCATCCCCCAACAGCTCATCTGTTTCCTCTTTTATTTGTTCTGCTGTTTTTGCTTCTTCTATTGAAGTAAGCCAACTATACTTCAGGTGAATATAAAGTAAACAGAACATATTATCGCTGGAAGTTCTTCATCCTTTCCTTACATATATACATTTCCTACTGTAAAGCTTGGTTTTATATGCTTATGTTGAGTAATATGATTTAGAAAAGTGTTTTTTTAGTTCAAATCTTTTTTTTTTTTGGATGTTAGATGTTTATAGTTGTATACTTCTAAATACCTGGATATGCACATAACTATCTGTTTGCTTGATTACATAATTTTAAACATTAAGATGTAATGAGCCAAAAACTACTCTGAACTCCAGTAGCTATTTTACATTTTTAAGTACTTCTCTATACTTACTTGAATATATTCTTGGAAAAGTACTTTCTACTTTTTTGTGAGTACAGTAATCTTAAAGTAATGTAACTCTGGCAATTTCTTTGGGGACTCTACCCACCTCCGTCCATCTCTCAAATTTTACAAGGGTGTAAACAGTTTCTCAAATTTACACTTTTTAATCTGCACAAGTAATAATCTATGAATGCAAACAGCAAACGGGCTTAAAGCGACTCGCCTCCTGCAGATAGGTCAGTCAGCAGAGGCGCCAGGATCAGCCTTCTCGTGCTTTTGAGGCTTTCTTACCAGACATGGTGATTCACAAAGGTAATGGTGCATTCAAGGTTACTCAAAAATCTGAGATATATAAGAATTAGAAATACAGACCATTAAACAATGCATCCTAAAGACACATAACTGGCAACATGTCAGCCCAGTGACACCTGTGGTGGATGTGCAGCGACGGTCACTGAAGCTGGAAAATCGACCAGTCTGGGCCTGGAATGGCTCTGACGTAGGATGAAAGAGCACAGCGGAGACAAAGCTTTTTCCCTAAAACTGGAAGATAGAAAAAATTATTTAACATAAGATGAAGTAAGGAATGCATCTGCAGAGGTTTGTGACTATTTTAATTTTTATTTCAATTTGACCATTATTTATCCTTCCTCCTCTTGCAGCTCCCTAATGGAATTCTCCTGCCCCAAGAGAAGGTTTCACTTTAGCAGCTCATTATCTAATAACAGCGTTATAAGTTTGAAAGAATCTGTTTCACTTTTAGCCTCTTTTGCATCACTGGGCAGTGATGCAAAGGGTAACCATTTGATTTATTCTTCTTCACAGTTTGATGATTTTTATTGATAAGTTTGCTGGTTCTCTGCGTACTGGTTTAGACAGCAGCTAGCTTGGCCTGTTTTTCAGTGTAGTCCTGTTGCTCTGGCTGTGACTAACTGGATCTGGTTTCACTGGAGGCTTCTTCCTCTAAAAAAAGGGAGTTTTTCTCTCCTCCATCGCTTCATGCATGTTTGGTGTGAATAATTATTGTTGAGTCAATAATTCGATGCAATAAGAAGATTTTTCTTTGAACATTTTGAACAGATCTGACTCTATGGTCTGCTTGAATCTTCTTTGTAAAGTGCCTTGAGATGATTATGTTATTATTTGGTTCTCTGTAAATCCATTGAATTTAACTGAACTGCAGTGAAACTAATGGATCCTGAGCTATCTCTATAGTTATGTTGCTATAGGCTTAGACTGCTGGAG
>NW_015150830.1:629447-630837 GCF_000732505.1 Cyprinodon variegatus
ATTTCCTCTAGAATACATGTATAGTTTGATCAGAGCCAGCTTTTTTGGAAGAAAAGCCTGCACACCTTTTTTTTTTTTTTACAACATATTCAAATTTGCTCTCAATTATGCTTCAAATTCAATATGCTTTAAATTTCACTAAAACTTCAAAACAAGTTTTAAGAAGTATATAGTTAAACAGGTTTCGAAATTAGGTCCCCTGGCTGAAAATCATCTTTGTAACTCTTTCACAAGATCCTTAAATTTTGCAGTGAACACCTCTTTCCCTTTTTTAAAAGTAGTCTGACTTTTTTAAGGAAAATTCATAAAAAATGTTCATGTTAATTTACTCCCGTATGTAATTATTTTCACACAGACATACAGGTAACACAGAGCAATGCCCCAGGGCAAAAAAAGTAGGTAGAGTTATGTGAGGAACAGGTAAGAAGCATTAATAGATTCCTCAATTGCTTTTAAGATAAAAACGAAATCAGTGAAAAAAAAATAAAAAAATACACTCCAATGAGTTTAAAGTAAAAAAAAAGTTAGAAATTTAAATGAGGCAATGGTGTGAAACTTAGAGAACAGGATGTTCTATGCTTTTTGCTATCAGTTAAAAAAAAAATGCAATATGATTTTCCCGAGTACACAATAATGCTTCTTATCTATTCTTTTTCTTATGACGCCAACGGCGAGTTTGTTGGTAGAGGCAGTCGTCGTGCATCAGTTTGTCTACAGTCAGTCAGAGCCCCATGTGTGATCTGACTGAAGTCTTTATTAGCACAAAGAATTAAACAAAACAAAAGCTCTGCCAGTAAAGTAAACATGGGGAATTAAACCTCCTGCAGTTCACTTTACGGTCATCTTCAGCTAATTTGTATGAGCAAGAAATCACGTCTTTCACCAGTTACAGCATGTGCATCCCGAGAAGAGCTGCAAGCAGATTGGATCTGCAGCTGGATGTAGTGAAGTTTGTTCAATTATAGTTGCAAGCAAAATCCTGTTAATGTAAATAAAAAAAACTTTGCTGTTTTCTAGTATTTTGCAATCTAAAAGGATTTATTTGTCATGTTTTATCTATTTTTTTGTATTATTTCCTATTTAATTTTTCATTTTTTTTTTAGAAATGATATATTTTCTATTTTTATTTTATGAAAACCTTTTTTTTTTACAGATTATATATAGTTTGTTTTATTATGTATGAATTAATATTTTAAGATTGCTTTTTAGAAATCAAATTTGCTTCACATTAAAGGTATACTATGCAACCGGTGTTGATTTTCCAGCGAGGCTCCCCCCAGAGGGAAAAAGTAAAAGTGCACTGTCGTAAATATGCTCAGCTGTTCTCCTGGTTTCTCCGTCAAGCCAGGCGTGGTTGTTTTGAGCTCAGCAGACAGGCGAACGCAACGAA
>NW_015150830.1:631072-651559 GCF_000732505.1 Cyprinodon variegatus
TTTAAGAAGTATATAGTTAAACAGGTTTCGAAATTAGGTCCCCTGGCTGAAAATCATCTTTGTAACTCTTTCACAACTCTTTCACAAGATCCTGTGATCCTGTCTGATGGGAGTTTGAAGATACAAACTGTTTTTGTTTTATTTTCTCAAATAAATTTTATCTTTGTAGAAAAAGTTGTTTCTGACCTTTTAGGTCAGAACAAGCTCTACTAGATGCTCACGCAGCCAGAGCGCCATTGGCAGCCCTGTAGCTGGCAATTATGCCTCGAACCATGCTCAGCGTTCTTTCCCTCTCCAAGCTCACAGACATGCTGGGCATCTACCACCCACTGGACTCACAGGGAGGTTTCATAACCATCAGACCAAATAGTAAAAAGAACATTTGCTGCATAGTTTGGCCATGGCTGCAGGAGATTCAGCAATGGTTTAAAGTGGACAAGAATTCCCGCAGTTAACTTCTGCTTAATAAAACTTCTGAGAATAAAAAGCTTTGCTCTCTTCATGGTCAGAATGTTTGCATCTCAGTGATTAAAGCATGTTTTTGAGAAGGACTGCAAGGCCAACAAGTTCCTTTGAATGGTGTTTCTAAAGATTAGACAACTTTTTATATTTCAGAATGATGAATGAATTGCATTAAAGAGAAGGTGGAAAAATAGTTTTAAAGATTTCGAACAACATCACAAGCTTAGATTTGGCCGATTAAATTCTGAACTTCTTCTTTTTGTCTAAAATGGACCAGTTTAGGGTTTTAAACCATTCTCCATCTATTAGGACCCAAAACCAAGAGCAATTGACAGAGGTGAAGCAGCAGGTTCCGTTATGTTGGAATATTATTATATTCTGTGTTGCATATGGTGAAATAATTATATAAAAAAAACTTTAAGTATTAATACAATCAAGTGAGAAATTTACATAAACTTTCACAAATATTCTGGAAAGCAAAAAAGATTGAGGGTGAAACAATGAACAAGCTGGATTCTGGCTTTTGGAGTAAATAACATCAGACCTACTTCTGAATAAAGTGTGCCGAGGGAATCAGCAGCTCCATTAAAAAAAAAGGTTTCTTTACCTTTCACTCCATCTGGTTGGGAGTTTGTGAGTCAGACTGGTGCTTGGAAGGCAGAATATTGTGTCTCCAGAAGGTGGATTTTTCTTGTGATCCTCTCTGATCTTTGGTTCTCCTCAGGTTGAATAATACAGTCATTCAACCAGCATTGCAGAGTAAACAAAACCAAATTTGGTCTCAAATAGACTTCAGCAGTAGAGGAGGTGGCAGGAGCGATCCGAAACGACTGCTTGGTCAAAACAGTCAGTAGTACTTGTGGATCGACTCAGCAGAAGACGACGTTGACTACTCTTTAATCCAGATCTCTTTGCTGGATACTGTTACTTATTAGTGAGCGCAGAGCCATCATGAGCCGCAACTTCTCTGGTTGGGGGTTATTACCCTACGTGCTCCGATGACCAAGGTCACTACAATTACCTTCACCTTAGAGGCTCTTTCTAGTTCTTACTTAAACCCTTTGTATTTCTCCAGTGTCCCTTGTTCTTTTTACCTTTTCTATCTCTTTGGATCTCCACCTCGATCAACAGCTGTCCTCTTCTGCCTACCAACGTCAGCTTGCATGCTAATATTATTTTCTCTATTTCTATCTTGAAGTCCCACAGGAGCTTGACTCTGTCATTCTCCACCTTGGGAGGTGGCTTCCATTTTGACCTGGGCTTTCAAGTAGATATTATGCTCAAAAGTTTCTGTACATTATGAGTCATTCCTATTATTTGACGCTAATTTGACCATGGTAACATTATATAGAAAATAGCACTGTTTTTTTCTTTTTTGCTATTATTTTATCTAATAAATGACTTGTTGTTAAACTTTTACAAATATCATGCTGTCTTGCTTTTTATCACATTCTCTGGAAAGTCAAGAATTAAACGAGCGCCCAGTTACAGGACATTCTTATCTGTAATTGGTTAGTCTTTTAATGAGACCATTTCTCAAAAGCCAACATGTCCCCGATTTTGACTTTAAAAACGGCAGCTCAAAACCAACATAATCCTGAAAAGAGTTTTGTTTTTATGAAATCACAATATGATTTCTAACCGTCCCATTTAGCATAAAAAGCCTTTTAGACAAACTTTTGCTCCATTTTCACTGATTGATTTATTTTATTTATGCAGTGTTTTTTTTTCATCAAACCTTTTCTGCAATCTGGTCCTTGACGGGAAGCACTGGGTCATTTTGGCCATTTATTTATAAAAAAAAAGCAAAGTTTTAAAACTTTAGAGAAGTAAGAAAGAAGTTAGACCAAAACATATTAAAATACTTTGCACAAGAGGATGATTACCTTCTTAATCTTAGAAATAATCCCTTATTAGCAAGATGAAATAAAAGTTAGAAAACCAAAGACAGCTGCTGCTTTAAACCCTGATGCGGACTTGAAGAACAGCAGATGTCTTGATATCTAAAACAGATTCATTTGTCATTGCTTGCCTGTCATTTATAAAATTATGTTAGATTTAGCAGATGCTGTTTTGTTTGTATAATTGGAAGAGAGACGGTTCAATTACCCCAATCCAAAGTTCCATTTGTTTCGGAGAACACCTGGCTCTGTGCACTCTGTCTTCCTGTTATTACAATACATGGAAAAGTCATCTCGTCCATCGGGTCCTTGCCATTTCAAGGTAACCTTACAAGTCTCCCTCAGACGGTCAGTGTGGACGGCAGTATGCCATGACAGCAATGTTCTCTGAGCCATATCGCTGAAGGCAAAGGTGTAACAGCAGGTCCATCATCACTAAGAGACAAAAAAGCCTCCTTGGAGCAGCAGTTCAGTCGGCAGCTTAAACAGACTGTCTAATCTCTTGTAGAGTTGCCTTCTTTAAGTATTTCTCATCTGTTCATCTTTCCTAGATCAGATAATTGTATCTAGCATCAACATTTTAATAGATCTGATCATTAAAAGTTGAGATTAATTGCTATATTCATGTACAATAAGACCCTACTTTTAGAAAGGATGGGGAGGGATACAATTTAACAAAATCTAATGAAGAGAAATATTAAAGGAGTTCATGAATGCATTCACAGATTGTGCTGATTAAACAAGCATATAAATAGAGGCAAATCAATCAGTTACCATTTGCTTTTCATTTAATTTGAGTCATTCCATTTTCCCAGATGGGGAAACTTGGCTCTAGTTGAAGTAGTCAAGATAACAAATGAAAACAACCTGGTGTCATACAAATGCATCGAATGAACACAGCATCTTTGGCAATAAATTACCAAGTGGTGACACCTCAAGGGTAGAACTTATGTGCAGGTTAGAAGCATGAAAAAGGTATGAGGGAAACAATATTACCACAGTTCTGGAAATAGAACAAGGACACAAAAATCTGTTTTCCTGACACAAGGGAATGATTATGCAGCAACACAGACACAAAACAGTCAAGCAGCTTCGACAACTGCTTGCCTTTTCTCTACACTTAATACTTGTAAATGGAGAGCAGCCTATTATGTCAAGCAGATGGGAGCAATTTGAACTTGTTTTTGTGTCTTATGTCAAATCACAGCTCGTACTTTTTCTTAAACACATCAGATGCAGAATTGATCAAAGTAATAACAGAAAAATGCTTTACTTTGCAAAGAGTTTAGCAAGCTTTTCAGCACTGGTGGCGGTTAAGAGATGCAAAGGGGCAGAAGCCACACAGGGGTTGCTGCTTTCCTTCCAGACAGGTAAGTTAACCTCTTACACCCTAAGGGGGTATAAATAAATTTCTGCCTGACAAAAACACACAAAAGTAAATAACTTATAGCCTCAAAGCTATTAGATTTAAGAAGAAACTTTTGGTACGTCTGTAAAGGTTAGATGTCATAGAATGGTTTTCTGGTGTCAGCACCATTGTAGCTTTGACCCTGCCTGAAATATTAGGGACAAAATACAAAATATTTTGCATTTTTTGAACCTCGCCAAAATTTTCTTTGAAATAAACATTGCAAAACACTACCAAAATATTATTTATAGCACAAAAAAGTAGTACAGACTTTCAAATCTAAATGTGTAAAAATATACCAAATTTGGACTCAATCAGATGAATCATATTTATTTTAGAATGGTATTAGTGAGAAATTTCTTAGGCGGAGAGGCCATTTTGGCACATTTATCCATAAATGTCACCAAACTGTGCCAAATATGTTTTTTACATCAATACTAGGGGTTTGGTAAAATTACGAGGTCACGTAGCAGCTGGACCCGCCGGTGGGTCCGTAGGGTTCTAGGTGTTTGTTAATGCTAACAAAAGGTTAGCGGTGGTAAATATGTTGCTCACAAGACAGAATTGTCTCTAACATTGCTTTTACATGCATAAGGGTTTCGTCTCATGATCCTGAAAGCCCTTTGCTGAATCTTAACTGATCTTCTTTACCCTTCTGTGTATAATTTATTTTCTTGGATCATCTTGTTTTTAAAATGAATGCATTTTGCATAGGTATGGCGGCATTGCCATGGAGCCAGTGGGAATGAATTAAAACGGCTTCCATTTGCGTCAACGTATGCAAGAGGACATCTTTTTTTTGGTCTCTTAGAAAGGCTGTCAAACATATTCTTTTAATACTCAACACTGTTGATTACGCCAGCTAATATCTGCAACATTGGCTACTACTTGGGGAGTAAAGACCGAGTGGTTAAAGCAGTGAGAATCCACATCCTCCACTCACGGTTCATGGGCAAGATCCTTAACCCCATACTGCTCCCCAGGCGCCGCACAGTGGCAGCTCATAGCTCCCCAAAGGGATGGGTTAAATGCAGAGGGGAATTTCTCCAGTTTGAGACTCTACTTTCTGCAGTGGTTTAGTTAATTTATGCAAGTGTTATTTGGGATGTGCAACAGGCCAGATCGAGGCCTATTAGTTAATGAAACACAACCTGTTAAAAACCAGAAAGTTCATATCCTGGATTCATTTAGTTATAAAAATCTAGTAAAATTATTTCTTCCATGATCAATTCTGCCCAAACAAACAGCTAAAAATCTACAAACAGCATAATTTAAAGACGTATAAATTTGGAAAACAAAAAAAACAACTACAAACCAACATGACACAATCATGATCAAGGAATTATTAAACTAAGAACAGATTTTATAATTTAAGGATAGTTCTTAGAACAGATTTCTCTTTTGTCCTCAACATCTGGTTTTTGCTGGGCTTGGTATAAAAGTAACTTAAAAAGATCCAACTTTTTTGAGTGTTTAAGTCTAAAGTGTTTAAGGATTTGTATTTTTCTCTTCTTATAATTTAAAGTCTCTTTTAAGCTCAAATTTATTTTGGGTTTTATGTTTTAAAAAAGGCTTTTAAATCTATATTTTATGTACAGATCTCATATCAAGCATCCACATTCTTATTGTAAAGATACAGAAGAAAAGAACATGTTTCTAGCAGGGACACTGATCAACATCTGACTGTTTAAATGCAGCATAGCAGGATGATTTAAACATCAGAATAAAGATGAGAAAAGAAAAACTAATTAACTTACTAAAGCAAAACAACAAAAAGAGAAACTAAATGTCAACAATTTCCCCTGTCACTTTTCAAGATGGCAGGAAGAAAACAGTTCTTCAGTCCGTTTTCTTGCTGATGGGGACTTTTGGTCATTTCTACCTGCACTGCTGGTGAGCGTGACAAAGTATTCCCTATAATAGTTTGCATAAAGGATGTTGTGTGTCCTAGAATCTATATTTTGGGAAATGTCGGTTTACCAAAATTCTTCTACAGTATAATTGGGTCTATCCAGAGGAAGAGATGACATCAGTCGCCTTACATCTCTGGGATCTGGGATTTTACTGTCTACTTTATGTAATATATTATGTAATATATCCTATGGAATATATTAACCTGAATTTTTCTGTGATTTGTGGAGATCAACACATTATTTGCCTTCCTCAGTTAATGATTCAGTCACTCTCCTTGTAAACACAACCAAAGTCTATGCCCTACTTTTGCTGTGCAGCTGTTTTATATATGGGTAACTCTCCATATTTGTAATCTTATTCCTTTTGTTGTTCTGGTGTTGTTAAAAATACAGTGTTTGTTTTCAAATATTCTTCAAACACAGATGTCATTGCTAAATAAAGCAACAACTGTAAAGCATGCATGCATGTTTAAATCATCAATTGTCTTATGTTTTACAATTTTCTAATCCACTTGTTTTTGCCTCTAATCTCACTCTGATATTCTATCTAATTTTGGTGTTTGTAGCAAAATGCAACATGTCTACTATCAGTGTGTTGTCAAGCAACACCACTGTCGCCCCTGTGGTAAATGAGATGATGCAATTAGCTGGTTTTCTTTAGATAGAAAACTTGATGATCTGGTTGAAATGTCTCTGTAAAGTGCCTTAAGATGACATGTGTTGTGAAGTGGCACTATAGGGACTTCAGGAAGAACCGGCCTAACCACGCTCCACAGGTCATCAACAGCTCAGCTGTAGAGGTGGTCAACATCACGAAATTCCTGGGGGTGCATATCACAGACATCCTCACTCAGGCTGTAAACACCATCTCACTGGTAAAAAGGGCACGAAAGCGCTTGTACTTCCTGGGGAGGGATGAAGAGAGCCCACCTGCCCCCACCTATCCTCACTACGTTCTACAGAAGCACCATGGAGAGCGTTCTGACCAGCTGTCTCACTGTGTGATGTGGAGGCTGCAGCGTCTCAGACTGGAAGAAAGTGAGAAGAGTAGTGAGAACTGCAGAGAAGATCATGGGGGCTCCTCTTCCTTCCATAAAAGAAATTTAATCCCAGCGCTGCATATCCCATAATATCATCAGTGACCCCTCACACCCCCACCATGGACTGTTCTCTCTGCTCCTCCCTGAAAAGAGGCTTCGCAGCATTTGATCCTTCCCCAGCGCCATCAGACAGCTGAACTGTTAAAAAAAAAGTCTCTGAATCATGTCACAGAGTCTGCATCTCACTGATAACAGCAAACCAAAAGTACTACATATTTGCACCATACATATTAATGCTCTGAACTTCCATATCAATGCATCTTTTTGTATCATATTTTTTCTCCCGTCTTGTTTACATTTGATCACTGCTGAAATTTCTGGAATGGAAATGTTCATTTACTGTCTGAAAAGCTGTACTAAACAAAATTAGATTTTGTATACACTCTCTGTATTCAAAATTACAATAAAAGATTCTCACCATACCACTTAACTCTAATTGCCAAGTTTGCGCCGTTCGAATTGTTGGAAACGTATCCTTCACATCACCAACCGCAAAATCCCTCCTGAACAAACCTTTAAATATGGATGACATATTAACCAAATAATTTCACTCACCGCAACTAAGTCAGTGTGAATGCAGCTTTATGCATCTGTCCTTTGGAAAATAAATCTAAAACTACCTTTGTAAAGACTAAATATCCATTTGTCCCACGAATTTAATGCTGTTCTGCTTATGGTGAATAAATCTTCCTGCCTCAGCTCTCCATGAAAGTACCGAGCCAACCTTCTTCTTCTTGAAGGCTCTTTTCAACAAGGTGCTGTTTTTGCCTCAGGCATGTTTTGAAATTTGTTTATATATGATATAAATCATTTTTTAATGAAAAAGAAATAAAAAATAAAATATAATGACACCAGAGCTGAAAGCTGTCAGCTATTTGCACATCATCTGTACCAAGCCACTACCTACACACAGCTCACCTCGTTGAAAATGCATTAGTTATCCTTAAATTTCCATTTCAGGGCTCAGGTCTCAGCTATAATTCAGCTGAGTTTTGATCACATGAATAAAGAGTGTTCAACAAGCAATTTGATTTGCATACACACTTGTCTAAAGTTTGCATTTATGGCATACCTGTGTGCCACAAACTAATGAGGCAATTATTTAGACAGCAGGGCTGCGGATCTACCAGGGAGGGGAGGGGGATGCCACAGAGTCTGCACTTGTGGGATTAATATGGTTAGCTGGACTTCAGAGGAGCAGAAGCAGGAAGGGGGGGGATTTCACACTATGTAATGAAGAAGACTTTTCACATTTCATGGCAAATAATGAATTCTAAACGGGAAAAAAAAGGCATTGAAAATAGAATGAGTTTTTTAAAAGTCATGGGATGCATTTTAAATACAGACTTGACATTTTTGGAGAGAATGCTTCTCATTTCTGATGCACTTCATGGGAATTTTAAAATTAAATTCAAAACTTGAACGTGCCTTAATTAAGTTAATTGGTCAAATTATTTAAAACCATTATGGTAAACCTCTTTTGCTTTAAAAAGATAATTATCCCTGATATTTGAAAAATTACGGAGCAGACTCTAACTAATTCTAAAGGGGAAATCCACTAAGAGTTTACAGATTTATTCACAGTAATGTATTTTCTAGTCACAGCTCACAACTGCTAACCTGACTCCACCAGATGGATTTGCTCTGTATATCCATCTGGAAACCTTCGGTTTAAGTAATTTTGGGAAGGGGCGAAAATACTGGTTAGCTGATTGGCCTATGTTGGTGATAGACTTAATGATATAAAAATCAGGAATAGAACAATTTAATTGGTTGAAGTATGGACCAAATATTTTTGCATTATTGTTAATTAAAAAAATGCAATCCAGAGATGAAACTTTATCAAACTTTACAATGAAAATAAAAAGCCTTTCAGAAAAACTAAGCTGTTTTCTCTGATAAATGCATTTTTCCAATAATTTCTTTTCTATTTTTTTCACATTTATTTTCTTCAAACATTATTCTTCCAAATATTTTTACAGATTTTATTATTTTTACTATCATCAAATTTCTATATTGCTGATTTTTCAAATTGCAATTGTATTTTATGGATTACATTCTCTTCTCAAGCCAAATACAAATGCTCTATCCTAACACATTAATTGACCAATAAAACGTCACCACTAACATCCATGTAGACCAGTAGATGGGTTTCAGAAGTGTAATGTCACAAAGCATTCTACCTCATGAACGCCATATTAAGTACAGAGAACTTAGCTTAGTTCTAAGGTGCTTCTAACCTGACTCCACCAGATGGATTTGCTCTGTATATCCATCTGGAAACCTTCGGTTTAAGTAATTTTGGGAAGGGGCGAAAATACTGGTTAGCTGATTGGCCTATGTTGGTGATAGACGGGCCAAATAAACCAATCAGATCAACGAAGCATATGACGTACTAACAGAGCGACGACGAAGAGGAGCCAATTGATAGATCAAACTCTTGCTGAAACCAGTCGTGAGAAGAGCAAAAACATCTTTTCCTCTGAGAAAAGCCTCCAGAGCAGTGTTTTGCTCTTCTTTCAGTGAAGAAATACTCTGTAATTCCAATAAAACTTGCTCGATAGCCACGCTAACGCTAGTTTCATCGGCTGAAGCCGCCATGTTCTTTAGACTGAACTGTTGCGCTTCTCGTTGCGTCACACCTCAACCCGCCTCAAAGCCAACGCTGATTGGATGTTCGTTTGGTGAACGGCTCCAAATTTTCTTCAACAGAGAGTCTCCAGACTGATTAGCGAGTGAAATCTTGAAAGTTCGCGAGATCAGGATGGTCTCACGAGGCTACACAACTGCAGCTTCTAAATTCATAGATTAAATAAATTCTAAATAAATATACGTAATAGAAACCAGCTACTTTAATGAAGGTTTTGATGAAATAATTTCAAATCAACATAAAGGGCCTGATCTTCAGGTGGTTTTTCTTAAAACAGGTGCAAACATGTATGTACCCGCAAAGCAGATCGTCAAAGAGTGCATATAAATTATTTTGCTTTCACAGTTCAGGAAGAGCTTTTTAAGATCAAGATATGCCTCCATTTTCCAAGAAAAAGATCGACTTACAAGTGAAGCTAGACGAATTGACCATAACAAAAATGTCAGTTGAATTTATTTTTTGTCATCCAGCTAGGGCAATTATATTCTTGACATCTTGTTTCACTGTTTTCAACAGGTTTTAATCAATTCATGGAGCTTTAGCTGGAGTTATTGTCAGGCAGTGGTTTGCAGCCTGCAAGCTGGTGAATAATGAGCAACAGCAAAACATTTGGCTGGATCAATCAGCCAAAACAGATTTTTTCCCCACAAGCCTGACTAATTATACTCAGACGTTCGATTACAGTCTGGAGCTACAAAACTACAACAGAAATATCAATGAGTTGCTTTTGCTGATCTTTTTCTCATGTAGTTGTAGTTAGCACAAAGTGTCCCACACAGATTGTTAAACAGCAGCCGGTAAAAAATGCTTAACTGTTTGCAGGAAACTGGTCCGCATGCAAACAGAAGCAGGCGGCTGGACCCTTATGCAGGTTCAGATAAAGTTCGACATTAATATCCTCAGATCACCTTTAGGATGAGCAGCAGCATTAATCTTGTGTGTTCTAACCTGTCCTGCTTGGACATAGAGTAATGTGTAGGTTGACCGCTCAGCTTGACCCCTCCAGGCATTAGAATGTAGACCACATGTTTTAACTTTGTGTACGTCTTCAGAAACATGAGATAAAGTCTGCAACAAACAGAGATTATATGAAGCCTTATCTGTTGAGTGCATACTGTTCTGAAGGAACAGGCTGGCTCTATTTAGTTCTCTTCTGCTTAACGTACAAGGAAACAAACAAGCAAAGAATGAAAAACTGCTGCCGGCAAAAATCCCTTCACTCACATTAAAATGTCAAAGATCATCAAACTGATTAAAAAAATCAGACATTTTTTATAGTGGAAAGCAATTTTAAAATCAAGATCATTTTTTATTTGGTTGTAAAGTTATCCAAACAATCATAAGTATGTAAAATTTAAGATTATTTCTAAAACCCTAAAAAACAGTCACTTTTAAAGGTATTATGTAGGGTTTTTTAAAAGACCCACCCTCTCCACCTGCATGCGTGTGCAAGAGCGTGCACAAGCCCATTTCTCCTCGTGCACGCCCTGTTTAAAAGTTGTTGTTCTCATTGTTCATGCAAGCTTACTGTGTCCAGAGACAGTGGGGACCCAAATAGGGGACTTCATAGCGAACTCGGTTAACTGACCGTTCAAACAAATGATCACAGCTTTTTGCTCCATTGGTCACATAACTCCTACTCCACTGCGCCGTGCCTGCGTCATGTTTGTTATTAGTCACCGCTGTCGGGTAGCGGCAGCCTATTGGCTGCGGGTCATTGTGACAGAAATCCCATAATGCTTTGCGAGAAAAGCCCTCCACGCAAAGCATCCTGGGATATATCTGCTTCTATCTGCCTTTCTTTTCTTCTCAATAGTCTTACTAGACACTTTTTTTCTCTTACGACCCTCTGCCATGAAAAAGGTGATTTTCAATGACTGTCTGAGACCGTAGGTCACCACACTTATGCAGCTGAAAGTGTGCATGCGCAGAAAAAGATAGCTAACAGGACGAGAACGTAAGACGGGCCTACGTATCACCAGAATGATTGACAATTAGGAGGACCTGTTGTTTAGATCAGGCATCCCCAAACTCGGTCCTCAAGGCCCCCTGTCCTGCAGGTTTTAGAGGCTTCTCTGCTTCAGCACAGCTGGTTATAATGATTGCAGTAGACCAAAAGCCTGTAAATCAGCTTTTAATTAAAGCTGTGCTGGAGCAAGGAAACCTCTAAAACCTGCAGGACAGCGGGCCTCGAGGACCGAGTTTGGGGATGCCTGGTTTAGATGTTCCACCCGGAAATAAAAGATCATCCTATATACCTTTAACATTCTGCCCCACTTTTTACAGAATAATTTTAATTCAGTAACATGTAGGACAACCTGTTTCAGGTCCTGCCATTGCATCAGGACTTTGATTAGGCCACTTGAAAGCCTTAGTTCTGGCTTTTGAACCATCAAAAATGTTCAATGAAGTCAATAAAGACAGAACAGATTTTCATGAATCCCTCGCTAATAAATCTACACATATTTACACATGTGTTTTGTCAACACTGTTTATTGTTCTTCACAATATACACATTGAATGGGTTGAGCAGTGGTTCATTGTCACGTATTGTATAGAACACTACTTGATGAGACTCAAACTACTGTTCTTTGCTATAAAGCACAGAACCAAGTTCTTTAAAAAAATACAAATTTGGTTTATTTCCTATCTGAATTGACAATTTTTATGTGAAAATGTAAATTATCACAGTTTTTGGGTTTCAGTATTCATAATATACTTATGCTACATTCAGACCGCAAGTACTGGAAGCAGCAAACTTCCACATAAAGGTCAGACATCCAGTAAAGTGTGTCCAGATGCTTCTGATGCTTCTGCTGTTCAATGACAGAGAGTGGCTTTGATATTTTTAATGTAATAAGCAGGTAAAAGACGTTTTAATGTGTTTTAATTGAGAAAGTCCACCTGAAAATTTAATCTCTGCAGTCAGTTCTTCCAGGATACGATCCTGCCTTCAAATTTTATTTCTGTCAGAACCCCATACACCGGCGGTCTGAGCGGTTGTACAGCGGGGCTCTGTCCCTGGAAATCCTGAAAGTTTTATAACAGCTCAAAATTTAAGTTAGCTCACATTCCACCATGGTTTCTCTGCTGCATCGCTCTGTTTTAGAGGTGAATCGCTTGTTCTGGAGGTTTTACAGTTTATTCCAAAGGGAAAAACAAATCATCTGGCTGAGGTCAACACTTATTGGCCAGGGGAGGCCATTGTCCTACTTCTACCTTTGCCCATGAATTAGTCTGGTCTTAGGCTACGTTCACACTGCAGGCCTTGATGCTCAATTGAGATATTTTTTGTGAAATCCGATTTTTTTTGCGTTGCCGTTCACATTTCCAAATATGTGCAACTTGTATGTGATCTCCTGTGTGAACTGCAGTCATACAACGCAAGCGTCCCGCATGGGCAGTAGAGGACGCAATGACATCACGGGCCAGCGTGCTCTGTGTTTATGGAAGTAAACATGGATGGTGGTGCTGGAGCGCATCTATCGATCTTTCCCAACCATAAAAACACAATCTTTTCAAAATGGTTAAACATAAATACTGCTCATCATCGTCTGCCATGGTGTTTTTTTTTTTCTTGCCGCTTCTTCATAGAAAGACCAAGAATAGTGACCACTGTCAGGTATTAAAGGTACACAAGTACCCCGTTTACACTACCTTTAAAAAACTGAGCCGAGACCGGTCCGAGCTCAGTAACTGAGATAACTTGTCGTGTGTGAACGGAAACAACCTGAACTGAACCGAGATAGACATAACCGGACCGCGCTAACTGCAGACCAGTTCCCGAGGTGGGTTCGGCTCGGTTTTATCCTGGCTCGGTTCTCTGATAACAAGAGCGCATGAGCAGAACGCGTCATCGCCGACTGGCTGAACATGCCGATTCACACTCCATTCCAGAAAGTCGGCTTCCCAAAAGCCGACTTTCTCAAGTACATCCGCGCAAGGTTGCCGTCTTCGCCTGACCCACCGCAAACACGGAAGTACAGCAATAATAATCAAGCATAACTTTCTGAATGTGACGGGCGCCGCCATTTTGATTTGCTTGATTCCCTCCTCCTTCGTCTTCTTCTTCTTGGGTTTTACGGCGGTTGACAAACAGCGTTTGGTGCATTACCGCCACCAGCTGCTTGAGTCCCTCCTTCAATCCTAGCAGTAATACCTCACATCGTCACTAGGAGGCGAGGAGTCAAGGAGTCGAGATAACCGAGATAAGTGTGACGTGTGAACGGTCGTCAAAACTGAGCTTGGCCTGGTTACCGATCCAAGCTCGGACCGGTCTCGGCCTGGATCGGTTTTTCAAGGGTAGTGTAAATGGGGCTTATGCAACCGGTGTTGATTTTCCAGCGAGGCTCCCCCCAGAGGGCGAAAGTAAAAGTGCACTGTTGTAAATATGCACAGCTGTTCTCCTGGTTTCTCTGTCAAGCCAGGCGCGGTTGTTTTGAGCAGGCGAACGCAACGAATGACTAACACAGTGAAAGTATGAACATGCACACAGAGAGAGAGAAACCATTCCAATGTTACTTACAATCGCATCAGCAGAAACGCGAGGTCCGCGTCAGCCTTACACCCTTCTTTTTATTTTAGCTCTCGCCATTCGGAAAAAGCTTGCCCGATGTTCACCCGTGTACGACTCCTCTCTCTGTCCGGAGCCCTTTTCCTCTTTCTTGCCTGCTCCGACATGGGCTTTCGCTGTTTTCACGCTGGTTCCGCCATTATAACTGCACAAAGATCGCCACTGTGCTAGCAACGAGCATGCTTTTAACTGGGGGGTGTAGCAGTTCTCGCCGTAAAGCAAGACCGACTCTCGCGAGACTTCTGAGCCTGTGGGTGCGGGCCAAGGGCTCCTGCAATTGCAAGTGCGGTATTTCCCCTACAGACCACCAGGGCGGCCAAGAATACCTTTGTTCAACCTGAAATGACTCATTTAATCATCCAAAACGTTATGGAACACATTAATTAACTGAAAAATGCATAGTGTGCCTTTAATGGCTTTCAGTTCGGATGAATGCTAGCTGGTCGTTCAGACGCAGGTCGCATTTGTAAAGATCGTTGTCGTATCGGATTCAGGACCACATAGCCAAGTGGCCTGGGTGACATCGGAAAAAATCGGGTCTGTGTTGTTCAGACAGCCATGAAAAGATCAGATAAAGGTCACATTTGGGCCAAAAAAATCGGATTTGGGTCACTTGAACATAGCCTTAGACTGCATGCTGAAATCTGATTTTCTGACCCACCGTGCAGCCTGGACTGATTCTGTCCCCTGCTAATAAGACCAGCTTCACCATTCTTTATAATGTTCGCCATTGTTGTATGTTTCCTCTATAGTTGTCCTCCAAACATATGCCAGTGTGGTTCACTGGAGCCTCAGATCCACAGAAATGGCCCGCCAACCTTTTCCACACAGATCGGTTTAAAAAGCTGTGTACTTGGGATCATGTGTTTATTTTGAGAGGTTTAAGCCTATTTAATGGTGTCAGACATGTTTAGTCTGAGAGGAATTGAGGACTTCAGGCAGTTCTAAGGTCTGATTGTAGATTGTGAAATTAAACTCATCATACAAACATAGTTGGTTTGACTCATCATTTTTTTTTAAATGAATTGGTGTGGCTTGCTTAGTGGTTTGCAAAGTTGGGGCTGGGGCCCACTAAGGGCCCGCCAGTAAGGACTGGGGTGGTCTTAGAAAATTGGAGGAAACAACTTTTTTATAAAAATAAAAAAAAAGCCTGAGATAATGTTGGTGTTTTTAGGAATTATCATTATAAATATATATTTAACATCAACAAATATTTTTTATAGAATACTGTAGATGTTAAACTGAACTGTCTAACTTAATAAAAAAGGACAATCTCACCATGGATGACACGTAGCTGAAGTGTCTTTTCCCTTTTTCCTCCACGTTCTTGTGCGAGTCTGGCTCAAAACTAAAAAGGTAGTCAGATTGTAAAGCTCATCTAAAGTTTCAATGACAGAAACAGACATTAAGTCCAGCCCTGTAACTAAGTACATACTCCTGTTGTTCCTTATGTTGTACAACTATAATTATAATGGAAAAGGTATAAACACTGCTGAACTGATCTAAAAATAACTAAAATTGTCCTGAAAATGTGCTAATAAGAATATAGATAAGAAATTTTCAATGGATGGAGAAATTTGCGGTTTAAGTAAAATAACCAGAGACTATTTTGTTGAATTAAGATAATCAGGTTGTAAGTTATCTTATTACATAGAACATTTTATTACTCATCTGTGCAAATAAAGGGAAAATACACTCATTTCAAGGAGAAAAAACCTAACTATACTTACGTTTTTGTAGAACTCCAATGTGCTGTTTGGACAGTTCTATCGCTGCAAGTTGCTTTAAACCAGAGAAAATATATATGTTTGGTTCCTTTGTCAATGTAGGAGCAGCATGAATGTAATGTACAGGACGATGCAGAAATATTCATGTTTGTGTAAATTAGTTATGGGGGGGTGGGGGGGTTTGTTCCATTAGCAAGCAAACGGAGATGTAAAAAAAAGTAAAAAACAAATGACAATTTTAATAACTTTTAATCATAAAATGTTTTCAAAGTTTTCTGTTTTATATTATTTTTTTAGATTTTTATATTATATATATTTTTTTAAGCTTTCTTTTTATATAGATTTTATTTTTCCAAAGTTTTGTAAATGAATTGCATCCTTTTTAAATTGTGTTCTAAATTTCCCCTTGTTTTAGACAACTAAGCAAGACAATTTGTAATACGATTATTATACAATAATAATAATAATAATAATAATAATAATAATAATAATAATAATAATAATACAGTTTTGTAATACAATGATATATACTTGAAATAAAAAATAAAACAGCTCTTCTTATTTCAAGTGCAAAATATCTGATTATGCCATTCTAAATGCAAAAATTTTCATTTCAGTGGTAAATTATCTAGTCAGCAGAGACTTTTACAACACATTTGTATTTAAACAGAGCAAAGCACATAGATGAAGTGAAACCAAAGAGAACTTACGTTATACAGTCTAAAAACGCTGGATTTGTGATTTTTTTTTTATCAGAAAAGAAGTGACAATTTAAAGAATTTGGAAATACTAGTATCTTAATCTCAAAATCTCTTACATATGGTCATCATCCCCTCCTTAAAGATGCAACTAATAATGTAATGTATTCATTGTATTGAACAAGCTCTCTTTTATAACCTAATTGCTTTTGGTTCAGTAGCTTAAAAAGGCATTAATTACATGGCCGGGTTGTAATGGAGGTTAAGGTGGATTTTTTTACCAAGGTAATGAGGCGGTATGCACTGTAGCCAGAGCAGATTCTAATACTATAATAGGAGGCAAGAATGCAATTTTTCCATCTTTGCTCAATCATAGCTGGCTGAGGGAGGAGATAGGCCTTTTCAGAATGCCTGAATAAAAAATGGGACAGGGGGGAGAAAAAAAGCTAAAAAGAAGAAACATAATTGAATTCCAAAGAGTGCTATTTGTATTGCTGGAAGCATATTATTGGTGAGGTGCAAATGGCCTTCACTGGATGCAGATGACATTAAAATAATGCGTACAAGTAGCGCTGAATGTGATGTGTTTGAATGCGTAGATGTGTGCATGTCCGCCCTCAGTGTTTTCATTAGATTCTCTGCAGTGAAGCTCGGACGCCGCTGTGTTGGTTTTCCTTCGGCCTGTTGCTTTGTTATTCAGTATCATAACACCAATGATTTATATGCCTGCTTTTTTGGTAGGATATGAATGGCTTTTCAGATTTTCAAAGAACTAAATATAAACGTCATTCTCTAAATATTACTTTGAGATTTTGATCTTCTAACTGTTCGTCAGGTAAGAAAAACACAGTTTAGTTCTATAAAAATTTTATATTTTGTCTGTTTTGTAAAAACAAATGTTAGCCTCTGAGTTTATCTCAGGGATTATGACAAACCATCAAGAAGCTGATTTGCTTAAAGCCGTAGGGAAACGGCCGTTCCAACTGTTGCATTTCTGAATTCTCCCGAGTGGTGCACGACATTCAAAATATTACACCTTGTTCTTAGCTGAAGGACACCGCTCTCATTCCATTTCCAAATCTTTTGCACATACAAAATGAAGATTATAACTGTATATCTGGACAGAGGAACTGTCTTTATTAGATTAAAACATCAGTTTTGACACTCAACAGGCAGCCCATACCAGGGTGTAATAAACTCACACATCTTCAATGATAATTATCCTAACACGACATATTAATCAAGATGCTTTGAACTAAAACATTTTGATTGACAGATGACCATTGATATATGATTGGCCGAATTTAGACGTACAAGCTGACGTACAACTAACTGGCCTGCAGAAGATAATGAAAAAGAAACACAGATTTTAAGACAGGATTCTTTTATTTTTACATAGAAATTTTCTACATTTTGGGACCATATAGTCTGATAAAGAGGACATTCATATACATGTTTAAGCCAGAATGATTTGACATTTAAATATGATTTCCCAACGACTTCAAACCTAAAGGTGTGTTCATTTACAAACCTGAACAATTCTGCATTGATTATAACCTCCCAGCTTTTCCGCTCAGACTGCCACCATGCACAGTCAACACAACATTTTTGTCCTATGACCTCTAACCCCCAGGAGATCTAATGGCATTTCATTGATGGGCTCCACAGTGAGAAGGAGGGGGCAAGGAGAAACAGAGGAGGGTTGAGCAGCCATGGTTGCTCTGTGTCTTTGGAGGAGATTAGACGACTGAGTTCACCTTTAATGATGGTTGAGATAGTCTTTCAGGAGGGGGAAATGCCAGAGCTCAGCAGTTTGTTTTGTGTAGCTTTAAGAGCTTCCTGTGTCAGGTTCAGGTTGCCCGTCTCGCTCCCCAGCAGCGGCCCATTGTCTCTGAGCCACAAAAGGCAGCACAGTGTTCGGTGATCGACTGAGCAGCTCAGTCAACTCCTGTGCAACAGCAAACCCAACCTCCACTGGGGATTCACGTGTGTAACTCCAAGGAATCTTCATTCAGAGGGGTTTTTATGAATGTGGCACTCCGTGCAAATAATCTGTTTCACAAAGTTAATCAAGAATTTATGATCTCATGTCTATTTCTAACATAAGCAATGTGTTAGGTAATTGAGCTTGTTGGAAATAAAAAGGGATATTGTCAAACAAGAACACACTGCAAAAACGATCTAGAAATAAGTAAAAATGTCCTTATTTAAGTGTATTCACCCTTTAGGTTAATGTCAATGGAATGAGTAATTTTACTCTTAAAATAAGATAATTAGATAATATGCTCTTGAAATAAGACAATGCAATAGTGTTTTCTTATTTTAAGTGGAAATTGTCTTGTTCCATTGGCAGAATGTCTCTTTTACCTCCTTAATTCAAGAACAAATGCATTTATTTTAAGAAAAAAATGACTTATCTAGATTTAGATTTTTTTGCAGTGAAAAAATGTCTAATGTAGTTTTTTATGAGTTTCTCCCGAACTAAATTTAAAATAAAAACCAAGACAACTTCATTAGGACAAAATGAGTTGGATAATGTAGCCTACCCTCCTGACCAAAGCTTTTGTTTCTTTTGAAGTTTCTCTTTTCCCAGAAAACACTTTAGCTTTTGGATTCATGTATTTTTTTTCGCTACGACTTTTCCTAAATCTCAAGGGAGAATTTTTTAACAGTGTTTAATACTAATGAAATGTTTCTGTATTATTATGTTTATTTCATTTCACTCATGATTAGGTTGTATTTTTCCCCATCTTCATTTTGGTAGCATTAAATAAAATGACTGTATCAGGAAACTGGGCATGCAGGACTCAAATAACACTTCAGAGTTCCAAAAATTCAGTGGTTTAATATCAGTCCAAAGGCAGGTAAACTGAGAATTCACCAAGAGGGCAGAGGTATCCAAAAACACTGGGCAGAGGCAAAACACAAACAGTCAAATACTCCAACAGAGCCTAGAAAGCTTGGGGGGGGAAGCCTACTGCTGGAAGAAACAAAGATAAACTGCCATGGAAGGAAGGAAACATGCAGCTTAAAAACACAGGAGGCGATGATTGAGGGCAGGTGTGTTCAATCAGCCTGGCTTGGGTAGTGCAGGGAGCAGAGGCGGGGCAAAACAAAGCTGACAAGCCACAATGACAAGAAAATACGCAATTAGCCTTCATGCTTATCTCCATATTGGTTGTATGAATTTCCAAAAAGTTTGTCCTCATTCATTTCACAATTAAAGCAATGGATTGTTCTCACAGCTTTCCCTGTCACCACAATCTCCTCTGCTTCAAACACTCTTTGTACATAGCCTTTATTGTACTGACGTAAAATTCTAAACGAAATCTTAAAATTCGAACAATTTTAAGATTTTTCATAAAAATTAGCTCTCTAAATGTTGCTTTTACTTTCATGGACCAAGTGTAAAAGCAGCTTAGACTTTAAGAGATAAGGTTCCAATCCACTATCAAATCTTTATGCATTCGTCTTGGTAAAAATAAAAATCTTAAAATAATACTATATATATATATATATATATATATATATATATATATATATATACACAAAACAAGATTCTATATTTTCTTTGCTGATTTCCAGTACTTGAGAGAATGCACACTTAATGATATAAAAATCAGGAATAGAACAATTTAATTGGTTGAAGTATGGACCAAATATTTTTGCATTATTGTTAATTAAAAAAATGCAATCCGGAGATGAAACTTTATCAAACTTTACATTGAAAATAAAAAGCCTTTTAGAAAAACTAAGCTGTTTTCTCTGATAAATGCATTTTTCCAATAATTTCTTTTCTATTTTTTTCACATTTATTTTCTTAAAACATTATTCTTCCAAATATTTTTACAGATTTTTATTATTTTTACTATCATCAAATTTCTATTTTGCTGATTTTTCAAATTGCAATTGTGTTTTACGGATTACATTCTCTTCTCAAGCCAAATACAAATGCTCGATCCTAACACATTAATTGACCAATAAAACATCACCACTAACATCCATGTAGACCAGTAGATGGGTTTCCCAAGTGTAATGTCACAAAGCATTCTACC
>NW_015150830.1:653234-655000 GCF_000732505.1 Cyprinodon variegatus
TTCTACCTCATGAACGCCATATTAAGTACAGAGAACTTAGCTTAGTTCTAAGGTGCTTCTAACCTGACTCCACCAGATGGATTTGTGCCGCATATCTATCTGGAAACCTTCCTTTGAAGTCATTTTGGGAAGGGGAGAAAATACTGGTTAGCTGATTGGCCTATGTTGGTGATAGACGGGCCAAATAAACCATCAGATCAACGACGCATATGACGTACTAACAGAGCGACGACGAAGAGGAGCCAATTGATACTGTAGATCAAACTCTTGCCGAAACCAGTCAGGAGAAGAGCAAAAACATCTTTTCCTCTGAGAAAAGTCTCCAGAGCAGTGTTTTGCTCTTCTTTCAGTGAAGAAATACTCTGAAATACCGATAAAACTTGCTCGATAGTCACACTAACGCTAGTTTCATCGAATGAAGCCGCCATGTTCTTTAGACTGAACTGTCGCGCTTCTCGTTGCGTCACACCTCAACCCGCCTCAAAGCCAACGCTGATTGGACGTTCGTTTGGTAAACGGCTCCAAATTTTCTTTAATGGAGAGTCTCCAGACTGATCTGCGAGTGAAACCTTGAAACCTCGCGAGATCAGGATGGTCTCACGAGGCTAAGGTGCTTCCCCTCTGACCAGAATGGATTTTTCTAGTTTAAATCCCTGTGACCTTAAATGATGCAGAGAAAATCTTTAATACTGGATGCAATCCATTCAAAGTTCCCGGAGACTTTATTCATTTACTTTCCTCAAATGACAGGCTTCCAGAACATTTCTTTTACAACTTATACATATATCTCTTACACCAGCTGTCCTCATTCACTGGAAAAAGTCTGAAAGCTTTTAAAAGCCCAGATGCCGATTGGTATTTCACAGCTGGCTTGGTTATTGACCCAAAAATAGGGCATCCAAAAGACAAGAAGATATTCTTATGTAAAATGAAGGTAAGCCACGTTCTGCTGATCTTAATAAACAGCTACAAACAACTATAATGTCCATAGAAAAACCATCAGAAAAAAAATTATATAACACATTAAATCAAATCCAGTTGGCAACAGCCTAAGCTAGCTCTCCTGACGTGTTTTGAAATTCACCTGATATGAAATGTGCTCTGCACAGACGGCTACCGCCAGTTGGTGTCAAGTCAGCCCTTCTGATCGCTGACAGCCATCTCTGACTACGTCATTAAAATTTGTAGAGCGGTAGAAAGAAATATCTGGGTCACCTTTTTTAGTGTCACATCCGAAGGCACAACATCGGACAGGGTTGTTGACATGCAGGGGACCGGAGCAGGTACTCAATATGGCGGTGGCTCTGGCGTCTGTGCCGTCAGCTGCAAGGCATCAAGTAATGCATCTTTGCTCCTCACTACAGAGGAAAGCCGGATCCAAGAAGGGAAGAGAATATGATGAGTAAAACTCAATTTGAAAAGAAGGATTTTCATAAAACTCAATCTGAAAAATAACTTTTTAAAATATAAAAAACTGCCAAAAAAAATCAATATGATAAGAGAAAAAAAGTTGGATGAGGCAGTTTTACATTTTTCATTTCTGGATTGCTTTACAAAATTCTTTCTTTTCTTGCACCAATAATGGAACTAAATTCCCACCATATGATCAGAGCACTTTCACTTTTCCATGTACATGGAAAACATATTCTACTTGCACTCCATGTGAACCTAAGTGAGAAATAACGCCTTTATACATATTCTTCATTTTCATAGTTTGAGGCAGAGTTTTGCAGTGGGAGAACACAGTCTGGATCAGTGTTGGGCAC
>NW_015150830.1:657022-662174 GCF_000732505.1 Cyprinodon variegatus
GTTAACACACTCTTTAAAGTATTTATTCTGTATAGTTTTTTATTTATTTATTTTTTTATCTATAACTAAGAATCAAGTAGAATTTGGATGTGTACATATAAACTTTTCTATCTAAGGAAAAGCAGTTGATTGCATCGACTCATTGATTCAAAGGCAATCCCTCACACTAAGCATGCTTGTAGCGACAGTAGAGAGGAAAAACTCCCTTTTAACAGGAAGAAACCTCCAGCAGAAACAATAATGTCTTGTTGACATTATTGCCTTATAACACAGATTTCTGCAAAAAAAAAAAAATATATATATATATATGGTTTTACACATGCACATATATGGAGCACTGACAAAATATAAAGCATTTAGAGAGAAATAAGCGTCCTTTAAAGAAGAGGTTCTCAAACATATCAGCCTGTGACCAGGAAAAAATTATACAACAAACCAGCAAACCTCTACAAATGAAAATAATTACTTTAAGTAAGTTAAGCATTTATTAATTTTTTGAATGACTTTTTAATAATTTATCTTTTTAAATGTTTTCATTATATAATTTGAATTTTATCCTTCAATTGTGCATTATACAACTTAATGGTATATTCAATAGTTGAATCATGTATTATTATTATACATGATTCATGATTAGCCCAACTCAAACTACAGATGAAAACAAACCAGTCATGTAATCACTAAACTCTTAACATTTCCTTGTGATGCTTGTATTGTATGTTATGTTCTTTCTTATATATTTGCCTGCCTAGGGACTACGGATGGAAACTAGCTTTGTAGCTATAATCCGGCATATTTACATTTGTTTTTATACTGATGTTCATTAATGTGCATTGTCCCTATTCAAATAAATAAATAAATAAATAAATTATTTTATTTATCTTTTGTATTATTTGTAAAGTGACCTAAAGTGAGTGTCAAGAAAGGCGCTGTTAAATAAAATGTATTATTATTATTATTATTATTATTATTATTACATAAAATAAATAAAATGAGTAATCGATTTATTTCATGAGACATTAATATTTATGTATTTTATGGTATGACGCATGAAGTTCAACTGAAGAAACTAAATTACCTGACCTCATCATCAGAGGCTTACCTGCCTCTGACACAAACCAATCAGCTTTGAACCGCACCTCCACACAGCCCAATCAGCATCCAGAGTTCATTTTAAATCCTTGTCTCAGCCTGTTACCCAGCCAGAGTGCAAGCAGTGGTTGCACTGTGTCTGATTTTGACTCAGATAACCTCGATTTCACCCACCTCCATCACCTTCTCTACCATTGTAGCTAAGCTCCATCTGGCTTTTCCATGCTGATTCTTCAACCTCATCCCTATCCGAGTATTATTCATCCTGGACTCTTATTGCATTCCCCTTCACATCTCAACCTTTCCTGCAGAAGACCGCCATGTTGATTCTGATTCTGCCAGAGGTTTCTTCCCAGGGGAGTTTTTCCTCTCCACTTTCGCAACATGCTTGCTCATCATGGACAGGTTCCTGCAAACATGTGTTTATCCAAGCTGGACATCTGTCTCCCGGGTGAAGCACTAGTATCAGCTCATGCATTCCACTGGATCTCATCAATTCAGCTCAAGCTCATCATCTCCCCAACCAGCGGTCTATGGACTGAATCTACTTCATCTATCTCCACTCCACAACCAGTTTCAGGCTTGGGGGGAAACATCCCTGTTCTCATACACCTGCTTATGCATATTAAAGTTAAAATCAGTGCCAATGTTTCCTGTCTTTTTCTTTCCGTGTGAGTTTTTGAGATTTCAATATTATGATCCTCCATATAGCTCAGGAATAACATCACAATAATAGTGAAAACCTTCTATTTAGTGTCTTGCACTCTCCACCCTTGCAAATTTTTGACTGACGGATTTTTATTTTTACCTGGAGGTAATTTCAGTACATTCCCAGCTCAGGGAAAGAAGCTGTTTTTAAGTTTGTTTGCTCTGGATTTAATGCAGCTTTACTGCTTCTTTGATGGAAGTGAATCAAGCAGCTAAGAACTCAGGTCTGAGGGATCTGTGAAATTTCTCTTGACCCGTGTAACATAAGTCAGGAACTGGCAGATGGCATCACGTTATCTCCCATGCTGTCTTCACCACCAATGATAAGTCTTTACTCTCCGGTACCACTCTGTCATCCTGAGACACAGGATGCTTTACAACATAGTCCTGGGAAAATATGTCGGTGGCAGAAGAGAAAGTCCAGATCCACTAATTGTCCAAACCTTCCCCCTTTTCCCTCTGTATGTATAGAGGGATATTGGGCAAGCAGTTCAAGGCTACAAATATAACCTTTGGAAATTTCCGATTAAGATAAAATAGACCACCTTTGTGACTTAATCATAGTATACTGTAAATGCAGCTGTTTAGTTGTAAAAAATGTCAAGGCTGGATTGGTCTATACAGCATTACTGAAGCCTTTAAACTCATCAAACGTTCTGTTATTCCAGCTCTATTTTTATAAACTCACTAATGTGAGGAGTACTGCTGCAACAAGGTCACATGGGGATTTTTTATGATAAGGATATTTTGTGAAAGAGACCTTTTTATGACAAAACAATTTTTATATATACATATATATATATTTAACTTGGTTTCCAAGATTTGAAGACGTTTCGCCACCTCTCCAGGAAGCTTTTTTTGTCTTTATAAGACTCAAACTCTGCGGATCCAGACATTTTAATTGAGAAAGCTTCCTGGAGAGGTAGCGAAACGTCTTCAAATCTTGGAAACCAAGTCCAGTGGATATTTTTTGAATTTTTTACGGAATATTTATATTCATGTACCACCTCAAAGATATTCCCCTCCAGAATGGACACTATTGGAAGGGTTTGAGGCACCTTACTATTATTTGAAAACAACATTAACTTTATTTTGTAATAAATGAATACTGTACAGCAACAAAGGCTTTCTGTAGGTAATAATTAGCCTGTTCAAGTGATGACCCAAAGGAATAAATAATGGTATCATCAGCATAAAAATGCATATATACATCAGAGAACTTTTTGTTCAACATTGTTGATTTACAAGATTAATAAGAGGGGGCCCAAAACAGATCCTTGTGGCACACCCTTGTAAACAGTAACAAATTCAGAACAAAGCCCCTCACATTTTATAAACTGGTCTCACTATTAGCCTACTACTGTAATATTAGGATAAAAATACAATTAAATTTGAGGTTGTGATGAGATTAATATTTGGGAGCAACAGTTTTGTTGTGGTTAATTAATTTGGCAAAAATAAGGGACAGAGAAAATCCATATAATTTTGAAGCTGCAGATGACTTAGATAAATGATTTGCAGGTGTACGTAGTTTATTTCTCCATTTTTCCCTCTAAGTGTGTTACCAGACACATTAAATGCAGCAGTGTGTTCTAGCCTTTGGTCATGTAATGCATTCTGCCGTGTCCAAAGATTGATCATGTGTCTGATCTGGATTTGGTTGGCAAGTTTTAAGTAAATCAGTTTTCTACAGCCTGCTGTAGGAATAGTGTCTATGTCTCTCTCCTTAAAAACGTTTGTATTCTTTTTTCTTGATTCTTGAAATTATGCGTATTTTGTAATAACTTACTAACAACATTTTCTCCAATTTGCTAACTTAGCCCTATTTTATTTTATTTTTTTACTGGATCCATGTCCATAAGAGTTAATATTTGCATTATCTGTAACAGCTCTAAAGTGAAAATAGTTCCTCTGGTTATTCTTCCCATTGGTGTGATGGATGTTACCTTTGCACAGGTTTAATTTAAATATGTCATATTACAAGAAACGGAAGACAAAGATGCTGATTCTCTGTTTTTTCTTTCTTCGCCTTGGCTGATTTTACTACCGGAATCTTTACAGCCGTGCTATCACACAGTGAGCCACTCATCTGCTTCATCAGCTATCCACCACAGTCTGGGACAGGTGCCGGCGCTGTTGTGTTTATTCCCTGGATCCCTCCAGCACAAAACTTTAATATTCATGCCGGACGATAAAGGGAATTACTTCTTGATTGCTTGGAGGAACACTGATACATCTGGGAGATAGAGAATGTCACTGGTAGGAGGATTCAGATCATGTTTTGAATTTATTTTTTAGGCTGGGCTGAACCCTCTCAAGGAGCAAAGTCTATTAGTTGCAGCCTTGTCTAATCTGATCTGGCTCGGCGCACATTTGTCCCTGTGAAAACTCAAATTTGTCTTGCAATGCACATGCCAGGGAAACATATGTGTATCCATCCATCCATCCATCCACTATCCTGTAACTTTTAGATATGACCTGGGTCCAAAACACCTGAATCAAGCAAATAGATGATTAAGAAGACTGAAGAAACTGACGGCATGCTGAGGTGGTAATTCAGCCATTTGATTCAAGTGTGTTTGACCAATGACAAATCTAAAAGCTGCAGCATAGCGGCCCTCAGGAACTGGAATTGCCCACCCCTGGCCTAGTGGCTAGAGCTGTGAAGGTTGCATGTACCCGGTTTAATACCCACAGCCTCAACTTTGGGTTGCTGAGCAACACCCTTAACCCCATTCTGCTACCCGAGCACCGCACAATGGCAGCCCACTGCTCCCCAAGGGGATGGGTTAAATGCAGAGAGTGAATTTCCCCATTGTGGGACAATAAAGTGATTTACATTTACATTATTGCCACTCCTTCCTTTGCTTGCTGTTGTCAATGTTTCTTTTAATTTCTTAATGCATTTATTTCCTAGATTGATACTTTAGTAACAATATATATTTATTGCATTATCTTTATAGGGAAGAAGCAACATAGCTTCAAAAAAATCAGCCATTAGAGTGATGTGAACATTTTCTGCATTGGCACCGGCCTTAAAAATTACAGGCTCCTTTTTCAACCTTTCAAACTGAAAAACTGTGATTCATTAAATAGTTAAATGAACATTTCAACACGTATATTTTTGCTTTCAATCCAACTTTTTGGGGCTATTAATTCTGCCTGATATATTTGTGTAATCTTGTTTTTTTTTAAGTTTTGGTTATACAAGTCTTTAAAATTCCACATTGCATATAATCGTATGTTTGTCTACTTGATTGTTTCATTTTAGGCATATTTAAACAATTAATCATCATGTAGAAAGTGTATATACATATACACATATATATATATATATATATATATATATATA